>NW_027195045.1:462500-658216 GCF_038502225.1 Cherax quadricarinatus
GTTTACTTGAAGTACGATGGTAATTCACATAACATAACTATAACCCGTTGTTAAGTTAACAAGGGTTTCAAAAAACTTGTTCATTTATCATTAAATTAGTGCACGTTTAACGTAAATAAGACTAATATAAAACAGACATTATTAATTATAATAAGAGCTACAAATTTTTATGCAAATTTTTTGTCAATTTTAAAAGAACTTAAAAATCTTTCAATAAAGTTTAAAAAGAATATTAAAAAAAAATTCCTCTAAATAAAATGAAAAGAAGTTAAACTTTTTTTATTGAGCGCATATATATATATATATATATATAATAAATATGTTACAATTATAATAGTTACCGACTACAAAATAAGTACTGCATGATCTATTGACTATTTTGTTTTCATTACAACATAATCACGTAATTTACAACTTTTACAATGATTTAGTATAATAAATGATATATTAGTAACCTTTAGTAACACAAGAAAGTCAAACAAAATGACTCATTACCCCATTCGCTGCCTGACCACGGTCGAGTGCGGTTGTGCTCTGCACCCCTCTGCTGTTTTCAGGCGAGCTACCTTGTATCAACATGGCGCTGAGTGTGAGGAGGCGCGTAAATACCATTGGTATTGAGCTGCTTCGTGGGGTGATTTCACCCTCTTCAGCGCAGGTATTACTCCCAACAATCATTAGGGAGACCTATGAAATCCAGGACGATGAGGTGTTTACCTGGAGTTTACCTGGAGAGAGTTCCGGGGGTCAACGCCCCCGCGGCCCGGTCTGAGACCAGGCCTCCTGGTGGATCAGAGCCTGATCAGCCAGGCTGTTGCTGCTGGCTGCACGCAAACCAACATACGTGCCACAGCCCAGCTGATCCGGAACTGACTTTAGGTGCTTGTCCAGTGCCAGCTTGAAGACTGCCAGGGGTCTGTTGGTAATCCCCCTTATGTGTGCTGGGAGGCAGTTGAACAGTCTCGGGCCCCTGACACTTATTGTATGGTCTCTTAACGTGCTAGTGACACCCCTGCTTTTCATTGGGGGGATGGTGCATCGTCTGCCAAGTCTTTTGCTTTCGTAGTGGGTGATTTTCGTGTGCAAGTTCGGTACTAGTCCCTCTAGGATTTTCCAGGTGTATATAATCATGTATCTCTCCCTCCTGCGTTCCAGGGAATACGGTGTAGCCCTGAATGGGGCTTACAGAATCTTCGTCAAACTGAATTCCACGTCCGTGTACGAGTCTTTGGTGACGAGATTCCAAGACGTAAGTCTCGGCGCTACTCCAGCTGTGAAGGTACGTTTGATTGACGTATCTCGTCACTTTACGTGGGTTAAGATACGTAATGTCCCATTTGAGGCAGATGAGGCTGACATCAGGAGTGTTTTTGAGGCATATGGAACCGTACATCTGGCACAAAAGGGCAAGTGGACGGCAGGTGCTTACATGGGCCGTCCGGAGGGTACCTTTTCCCTGAAGATGACTCTGAGACATCCCATACCGTCTTATGTCGTGTTGGAGGACTTCAGGACGCAAGTTATGGTATCGTATGCCGGACAGAGACGTACGTGCAGAATATGTGGGGCGTACGACCATATGGCGGCAGAGTGCGTGAAGCTGAGGAGGGCGCCAGCACAAACTGGTGAAGCATCAGTTACCAGCGTGATAGCTGTTGAGAGCCCCATGCGAAAGCAAGGGCCTGGGCGCTTGTGGAGTGAAGAGGTGGAGGATTCCAAAGAGGAGACTGGCGTGTGTGAGGTAAGCTGTGATGTAAAAGGATCTGTTACTAGACAAGAGAAAAGTACAGAAGTGCAAGTGCAGGAGGAGGTGCAGGCTCTAGAAGAAGAGCTTCAGGAAGTGTTAAAGACATTGATGCCGCCTGCAGAGGATGTTGTTCCTGAGCTGGCGAGAGGCACGGCGTTGCCTGTAGAGGAATGTAATAATAAAAACCATAGCAGGGCTGACGGGCCAACTAGTAAGAGTGAGTTGTCGCCGTGTGCTGTGGAACGAGGCGTGGTGGAGGTTGAGGTACATCGTGAGGGAACCTCAGAAGATAACATGGATGTAGAGGGCATCACGAGGAAGAGAGCGGCGGCGTCAGACTCAGATGTCCTGACGCCGGCGCAGAGGTCTGGGAGGAAGGAAGAGCACTGTCGAAGTAGTCACGATAAGAGGCATCACAAAAAAGGAAGGGGGTTGATGGTGTGAAGCCTTGTGCTGGCTCTGGGACAGGAGGCCCTGGGATGAATGACGAGAGGAGGAAGGGTTGGAAACTATAAAGAGGCCTTAGGTGTATGACTGTGAACGTAAATGGACTGTGTAATAGTGTGAAGAGGGAATGGTTTCGAATGTTTCTGTATAAATATAGGGTGGATGTAGTGTTCCTGCAAGGACACAATTTCAAGGAGGGAAGAGTGCTCGAGGTGGAAGGGTTTCGGGTCATGACTCTGCCATCTGTACGTCTGAAAGGTGGTGTGGGTATATTGATCAGGGAGGCGAGTCCGTTTGTGTTGCTAAGAAGTGAGGGGGGAGGGGGGGAAGGGTATTGCGGGTGGATGGGTGGTGGATGGGGCAGAGGGTATCTTTCGTAAGTGTGTATGCACCAGCAGAAAATGATGTGAGGGTAAAAAGGGATTTTGTATGTGAAGAACTAGTTTTCTTCTTACGTGGTTTACCTGCAGTGGCCATCGTTGGTGGGGACTGGAACTGCGTTATTAGGAGGGCTGATGTGGAACCAAAAGGGGCAGGGCACGTGTCGGCGGCCTTGCGAGATCTTTTGAGGGATATTCAGTTGCGGGATGCCGTTGGAGGAGGGGCGTGGGAGGTAGAGCACACTTTTGTAAGACGGGGCTACGCGGCTAGGTTGGATAGGCTGTATATATCTCAAGGGGTTTGGTTGACATTTTTCCATACAATAGAAGTAGCTTATTCGGATCATCGGGCGGTAGTAGCAGAGGTGGCGTGGGAGTCACTAGCAGGTATATCTAGGGGTTATTGGAAGTTAAATACAAGTGTGTTAGGCGATGAGGAGGGGATAGAGGGATTTGCAACGCTGTGGGAGGGGTTACGTGCAGAGGTAAATGGGGTAGAGGATGTGGTGATGTGGTGGGATGGTGTGGCTAAAGAACAGATTAAGCAATATTACGTAAAGGAAGGGAAATGTATCAATTCTTTAAAATATGGGCTTGCAAACTATTTGGAGGATAGGTTACGGGGTTGTTATGCGAGGGGAGCGGTGACTGGCACTTATCCAATGGGTGATATTATGGCAATTAAAGGGAGGCTGCGTGAGGTGCAGGATGAGAGGTTCCAAGCGGTGCAGGTACAGGCGGGGGTGGAAGAGATGTTATGGGGCGATAGACCTTCATCGTGCGTATTGCGTAGGCAGAAACAAAGACAGCAGGCAATGACTATACCATGGTTGGAGGTTCATGAGTCGATAGGAGGGTACAGGGAGGGGCAGGTCATACAAGCTACGGAAGGAATGGGGGCGTTTGCTGATAAGTGGTATGAGAAGTACTGGCAACGAGAAGGGGTAGAGGATGGGGTTTTAGAACAGGTGTGTGGGAGTGTGGTATGTCAGTTGCGTAACAGTGATAGGGAAGCACTGGGTGGGGAAATAACTGAGGGGGAAATATGGAGGGCCTTAAGTGGAATGCGAAAGGGCAAAGCACTGGAAATTGATGGACTCTCGGCAGAGTTTTATCAGCAGCATTGGGAATTAATGAGGCATTTTTTGGTTAGGTTATTAAATTGCATGAAGGAGAGAGGTGAGCTGGGTGAGAAGCAGGCAATGGCTGTCGTTGTATTGGTACCAAAGGGTAAGGGGCAGCATACGCTTCGGGATTACCGGGCGATCTCGTTGTTATGTGCAGATTACAAATTATTTGCTAAGATTTTGGGAAATCGGGTCAAGTGTGTGGTGGGGCCGGTAGTATCAAAAACTCAGTTTGGTTTGCCAGGGAGGTCTATGGTGGAGGGGCATGGGTTACTTAGGGATTTCGTGGAGGCAAAAGGGGGGGAGGGGGGAGGTTTGGTGGCGCTCGATTGGCAAGGGGCATACGATAGAGTGGATAGGAAAGCACTGTAAGCCATCCTAAGGGGTCAGGGGTTTGGGGAAGAAATAGTGTGTTGGGGCGTTGTATGGAGGTGCAATGGCGAGGGTACAGATTAATGGACGATTGGGTGGGAAGATTGTAATGGGTAGGGGACTTAGGCAGGGGTGTCCTATGTCACAATTATTGTTTGCGTGTGTACAGGACCCCTTTTATAGATTGGTGGAGCAGCGTATGTGTCACGTAGAGGGACCATGGTGTGAGGTTGCGAGGGTTTGGACAGTTTTAATTGGGTATGTGGATGATACAACTGTTCTGATCAGGGAGGGAATGTCAATGGACACATTAGATGGGGTAGTACGAATGTTCGCAGGGGCAACTGGTATGAGGGTAAATTCAGATAAATCCATGGTTATGGGGTTAGGAGCTTGGGCAGGAAGGGTTGATTGGGGTAGTGCAGTTGAGAGGAAGCAGGCGAATTCGTTAAAAATTCGCGGTCTTATTTATGCAGACGATCTAACTGTGGCACGCATGGAAAACTCGATTAGGATGGTAGAAAGGATTCAGGGACACTTGGGTGCATTGCGACCTTATCATTTGACCCTTGTGCAGCGTGCCATTGTTATTAATATCTTACTGTATAGCAAAATATGGCACGTGGCAGCCGTGTTCCCATTAACTGGGCCAGCAATAACCAACATACTTAGGAAGGTTTTTAAATTCTTGTGGGGTTCGAGCTGTGATTGGATTAAAAGGGACGTGGTAATGTTACCTGTAAGTAAGGGGGGGGCTGGGATTGCTGGACTTAAAGCGGAGGGTGAAATGTGTCTTCATTAAAAGGGAGGTGATGAGGGAAAGTGTGGGTGTGGGGGGTTTGGCCAGGATCCATAACAGATTGCAACAGATGTATACAGGAGTTGAGTTGCATGAGTGTGAAAATGTTTTTAGGGCTATGGCGTGGGATCGAGAGCCGGCAAAGGTCAAAATAGGTAGGTTGTGTAGATTGTTAGCCGGGAGGGTTGTAGCGCCTGTAGAGGGAATTTTCCCCATGTATGCGTGGGAAAGTATATGGAATAGGTTGAGTAGGATGAGGCTGCAACCTCGTGTTCGGGATGTAATGTATCGTTTTCTGCACGGCATTTTACCGTCGGGTGTGGTTCTACGGGATAGACGGGTCGTTGACGGGGGTGTGTGTGGGATATGTGGTGGGGAGGAGTCGGCTTTTCATGTAGTATATTTTTGTGATGGACTGAGGAGTGTCAAGGGGTGGTTAAATAGGGTGATATATAGGATAGGAGGTCAAGGAATTTCTGTATTGAGAGCATTAAGTCTCGACGTGGGGGGTTGGGAGGAAAGTGTAATCAGAGCTGTGGGGAACATTATGGCAGATTATATATATATATAGTGTGGGGTTTGCGGGGGAAACAGGACAGTGAGGTGAAGAGGAGGGTGTTAGCAGTAACGTTCTATAAAACGGTATGTAGAAATAAAGAAATTTATGGGAGGAGGTGGGTGAGGGATTTTTCAGAAGGATATAGGCAACTTACGTTACAGGTTTTATTAGACTTGTAATATACGAGGGAGGGGAGGGTACGATTGGAAAGTGTTGCTGGGGCAGGGAAGTCATGGGTGAAAACAGGGTCGCCTCCCTGGTAATGGATGATGACAAATGTTTGCGTGTGTGTTGGATGTGTGATGCATGAGCGATTAATGTATGGACCAAGGGTCCTAGCACCTGTGGAGCTGGCCAGTTTTTTTTGTCATGGACTGTACACTATTCTATGTACATAATAGTCTTAAGTTGTATTATTATGTTGTTATCTATGTACACAGTTTTGTTATACAAAGATAGTACTGTGGTGTATGTAATGTGTAGGTTTATATGTATTCAACATGCTTGTTGTATGTTCCCTCTTCGTTACTTGTTTCAATTGTCAATTCAATGTACTTTGTATAGCATTATTCAACGGTATTGTTCTTTGCCATATGAAGTTTTTTTTTTAGTTCATGTGATGTTCTACGTTTTTGTTTGTTAAGATGTACTTATAGACTGTCAGCACCCTGATATTGGTTTTTCATGGCTATGTTCTTGACTTAAGTTTTGGCTGTATGGTATACAGATGCATCTAGCCAGTTTATAGACCCATTCCTTTTGTGTCTGAGATTTTGTATACGGGTTTATTGTAACTGTAATGAGTCGGTTTTGAGATTTAAGCTGTTTTCTTTGTATGTTTATTTGTATTTTGGTATATGTAAAGCTGTAATGTTAGGGATAAGTATGTAGATGTTCTAGTAGGATTATGATGTTAGGTTTTGGTTAATTGATTAATGAGAAGGCTGGAAGTAATTGTTACATTTTCTCGTATATATTCTTTTCAATTGTAATGAGCCTTTGTCATATGTCATGTTATATGTAAAATTTATATGTAAGTTAGGTTTTGAGTCATTGAATGTTTATATATGTCAGTTCATGACCCTGTTACTGTGTTTATTTGTAGCTATGTTCTTGCCGTAAGTTATTGTTGTATGTTATACAGCTATATCTTGCGAGTATATAGGTGCAATCCATTTGTGTTAGTTTATTTTGTGTTAAGATAAGATAAGATAAGATTTCGTTCGGATTTTTAACCCCGGAGTGTTAGCCACCCAGGATAACCCAAGAAAGTCAGTGCGTCATCGAGGACTGTCTAACTTATTTTCATTGGGGTCCTTAATCTTGTCCCCCAGGATGCGACCCACACCAGTCGACTAACACCCAGGTACCTATTTGCTGCTAGGTGAACAGGACAACAGGTGTAAGGAAACGTGTCGAAATGTTTCCACCCGCCGGGTGGAAATGTTTCCACCCGCCGGGAGCTTTAGCCACCAGGCCACCGGGCCTTATATTTTATTTTATGTATACTGTATTGGTTTTAAATAAAATATATAACAAAAAAATCTTGCTTGGCTGCCATGACCACGGTAGAGTGCAGTTGTGCTCTGCACCTCTCTGCAACATGGCGCTGAGTGTGAGGAGGCGCGTAAATACCATCGGTATAGAGCTGCTTCGTGGGGCAATTTCACCCTCTTCAGCGCAGGTGTTACTCCCGTCCATCATTTTTTTTTTTTTAAACATAGAACAAATACAATAATGTATAAAATTAAAAACCATACTAGATATTACAAAACCTCTAACACACAATCCCGGTACAGAAAATAAATACCCTAGATAATGGCCGTATTACAACCATATACATAACACACAACACATCCTACAAAACCCTCCTTTTACAATAATCATTATTTTTTTAATATTTTATTTAAAAGTAACATATACATAAACTATAAAAAGAAACACCAGTCGACAATTAGCAAATCAAAAAACCGTGGCAGACAATGCCAGTACACACACAAAAAAAACAAAATACATTTTAACACATTGATATAACAAAATTTTACTGAAATAAACCCAACCCAACAATGTCGGAGTCATTATAAAACATGTAGGAATAAGTCCTATAATCATATATATATATATATATATATATATATATATATATATATATATATATATATATATATATATATATATATATATATATATATATATATACACATGCATATACACACAGGGATCAATTAGACAAAGACACTCGAGGAGATTCATAAGGATTATTGACTGGACGAAGATTGGAAAACAGTGTGTGTTGTGTTCGCAAATCTGTGTTAGTTTATGCACAGATTAGCGTCATTCCTGGTGATCCTTGGACTGTGTTCAGTGCTTCAGAGCAGTGAGCCACGAGAGGGTGGCTACGGGCCTCGACTTGGGCTCTGAGCCTCACAGCTCTGCACCCAGTGTGGGTGGCTGTGAGGTCACAGGCAGCAGCTCTGCTGCTGGCTCTGTCCCCACACCTACAGTCACCATGACAGATCCAGGAGAGCGGCCTAAACGGGGACGAGTTGGAGGATGACGTGGGGCAGGTGGGAGCCACCACCAAGAAGGCCAAGGATGCAGTGGAGACTACTGTATCTACCAATCTGCCACTAGGTCCGTCAGCAGCCCCTACCCAAGAAGACTTGCACCCCCAGATGGCCATAGGGGTCGTGGAAGGAAGCCAGGAGGCTGTAGCTCCTCAATTGGCAAGGATGGAGCCACCCCAGGTCCCTACACCAGTTGCATCGGCCTCCACAGTGGACGGGGACTGGCTGACTCCACGTGGAAGGAGGAGTTGCCGCTCAGCTTGGGGACAAGCAACCAGGGCCTTCAACAAATTCAAGGTTCCCAACCACGGGTTTGTATGGTATCTGGAAGGTCTACCCCACCTCAAGTTCCGCTGCGAGTTCACTCTCAGGAACGAGGTTCTGGTCATTCCTTGGGACGAAGACTCTTACGAGGAGTTGAAGGGCTGGTTGTGACCCATCCCAGCATGCTGGAACTGATTGCTTCGGAGAAGGTGTACAAGGGGGTGCTCTTACACGTCCCTGTGCCCCTCCCACTGGACCCCATTTTGGGAATGCCCAATATTGTCAAGGCGGAGCGACTCACTGCAACGGTGAACAAGGTGCCCACCCACCAGGTGCTGATCCACCACAAAGGTCCACTTCCCACACACCTGGACATTGGGGTCCAGGCCCAGTACAATGCTTCAACTGTCAGGGGTTCAATCATATTGCAGCCACCTGCCAGCGAGAGAAGAAGTGTGGTGTGTGCAGCAAGGCACACGACTCGAAGGACTGCATTGCAATCCTCAAACAGCCAAATGGAGAAGCTCTTTGGCCAGAGCCCAAGCGTGCCAACTGCTCAAAGAGGCACCATGCCTGGAACCGGAGCTGTCCTGTGATGGTGCAGCACTGGCAGCAGGTTCGTCATCAGAACGACCCAACAGCCCCGACACCACCCAGCCTTGGAACCGCCCATCAACAGTCAGCATAAGCTCCAGTCATGGTTCCCTGGGTACCGCAGGAGGGCAATACCAGCGAGTTCCCAGTACTGGGCTCCCAGCGGTGGCATCAGGGGGCAGGCACTGGTTTGCAGCAGCACAGTCAACTGCAGGGTCAGATGGCAAAGAGGCCAAGAAGATAGAATCATTGGGAAAAACAGCAACAGGCCAGGCACACTGCCCAGCAGGTCCCAGCTGGGCACCAACATTCCTTGCCATACCACCAGCAGGCCTCTTCCCAAGGGCAGGCCCCTACTGTGAGCGGCCAGAGTCAGGCAGAGGTTCCCCACCGGGGGACCTGGAAACCCATGGCCACTCAGGCCGGGCCCAGGGTGCTCCCAGCTTATGCTGCTGCAGTGTCGACACCCACCCAGACATACCCAGTGACCCAGCCCCGACTCGACGGGTTATCCAGCTCGATGCCTGCAGAGGTAATGGTCGAATCCTTTCGGGATCGACTGAAGAAAACCATCGGGGTCATCTCAGTGCTCCTCTATCGCCAGCTGCCGTCGGCAGAGGACAGGGGCGCCTGCAGGCAGCTCCTCTCATGGATGCTGGGTGTGGTCCTACTGGACAGGAAAGACTCAATGGAACTTCAAGCCATCATCCAGGAGTCCTTCCAGTCTGTGATGGAGGAGGCCCCGGAGTCGCCAACAACGCACGACGAGTCCCAGGCAGAGATGGAATCAGTGAGACACTTCTGCGGCCTTTGAAGATCCTCCAGTGGAACGTTTGAGGGCTGCAGCAGAAAATTCACATAGTGATTGAAGCTGCAGTTCAGGATGAGGTTGATGTCTTCCTGTTTCAGGAGACACTCACCGATTTGTCACGTCAAATGCAGCCACGTATTCTGGGATTCTCTGCCTACCTTCAGCGCCTGGATAGGACTGGCAGGGGCACGGTGATCTATGTCAGGACCACTATCCCTCATTCAATCTCCACTGACCCCATCAACTGTGGGGAGGGCGTAGACGTTCAGGCTGTCACCCCACACCTGGCAGATGGACCTCTCGTGGTTTACAATATTTACAGAAGCTCTTGGTACACCCTTGACATTTCAGAAGTGGCAGCACTCGCCCCACAGGAGGGTCTTGTTGTGGCTGGGGATGTCAATACCCACCACCCAATAATTTCTTCTGTCTCTCCTACCAACGCAGCTGGGAGGCACCTTGCGGCTGTGCTGGAGGAGGTCCCTGAGATCGCCCTCCTCAATAATGGTGAGCCAACCCATCACTATGGTGGCCGCTTGGACGTTACACTCATCTCTAGGCGGTTGCTCTCGAGTGCGAGATGGGAGGTCCACCCCCGTCTCACCAGTGATCACTTTGCAGTGGTCACCACGCTGATGGTCCAGCGGTGCCCACTCCCCACACCTACCCCCTGATGGAATCTAAAAAAGGCCAACTGGCAGTGCTTCCAGATCGTCATTGAGCGCTGTTGGGCAGAGTCTCCTCTTCCAGAAGACCCAGATGAGGCGGCTCAAAGCTTGCAGTGGCCTTCACATGTGCAGCTGAGGCAACAGTACCTAAGATTACAGGCGGAGGGTCATATAAACATGACTGGTGGTTTTACAATGAGGACATCAAGGAACAGAACCACCGCATCAATGTCGTACGCAAGATGCACAGGCGTAATCCCACGGTTGAGTCCATGCATCTGCTAAGGGAAGTGGTGCGGCATGCACGCCATGTCTCACACAGGGTCTGGCAGGCTAAATGGTTCGAGTGGTGTGCCTCCTTCAGCTACTCCTCCACCTTATCTGAGATTTGGACCAAGTTACGATTGGCCACTGGGCAACGTCACAGTGTGGCTCGGTTGCACCCAGACCCCGTAATGGAGGCAGAATGTCTTGTGGACCTATTCACCTCCAGAGCGGCCATGGCTCAACTGCCTCAGGATCTCCAGGACCTCCAAGCCACCCTCCTTCCTAGAAGGGTGATGGTGATCCAAGCGGCATGCCAGGCTAAGGACGTCATGGATGAAGACTTCACCGACCAGGAGCTCTAGGCAGCCTTCACATCTCATCGAGACACTGCGCCGGGGCATGATGGTATCACCTATGGCATGATCACTCGGTAGGGCCATTCTGGACATTCAGCTGTCCTGGGGGTCGTCAACCAGACTTGGTGAGCTAGCAAACTCCCTGTCGCATGGAAGGAGGCAGACATCATACCGATTCCTAAGCCTGGGGATCCTGGCAGTGTGAGACCCATCTCCCTCACCAGTTGCATCTCGAAGGTGTCTGAAAGGATGGTGTTGGAGCGCCTGAGGTGGAAGCTTGGCCCTCCTCATAAACACCTCTATGGCTTCACCAGAGGAGTAGGCACTTTCGAAAGCCTTACCACTCTACTAACCGGCATTGGGTCGGACGCCCAAGCCCACATTGTTGTCTTTCTTGGCCTCGAGAAAGCTTTTGAGCTAGCCAGTGCACCTGTCATCCTTTCACTCTTGGCCTGCAGGGGTATTAAAGGCAGGCTGCTTTCATGGCTTCGTTCCTGTCTCCAGGACAGGCGGGCCCGCGTACGCATCCAGGGGCATGCCTCTTCTCTCAAGACCCTGGACAATGGCACTCCTCAGGGTGGGGTGTTTAGTCCCACCCTGTTCAATGTACTGATGCACCAGCTGGTGTGTCTGCCTTTCTCCAGAGGCACCATCCTCCTCAG
Source organism: Cherax quadricarinatus (assembly GCF_038502225.1). Classification (NCBI taxonomy): domain Eukaryota; kingdom Metazoa; phylum Arthropoda; class Malacostraca; order Decapoda; family Parastacidae; genus Cherax; species Cherax quadricarinatus. The sequence continues at coordinate 474,121 of NW_027195045.1, forward strand.
CTATGCCGATGACCTGGCACTTGCTGTACCTAGGAAGCGCCGGCTTTTGCAGTGTGCCCAGGAGGACCTCGATCTGCTGGCTTCCACCTGCCGTCACTTGGGGCTCAAGATATCTGCAGCAAAATCCAAAGCCATGATGCTTCGCAACAAGGTGCCCAGTCAGAGGCTGCGGGTCCTGGGCATCGACCTGGAGTGGGTTCACAGTTATAGGTACCTTGGCCTCTACATTGACAGGCACCTCACCTTCCAGAACATGTGTGCCACATTAAAGAGAGGGCTCTGCAGAGGGTCAGGGCATTGAGTGCCATGGCCAACCAGAGGGCTGGGGCCAGCCTCGAGGTCATGAGGTTGTTCTACATCCATTCAATACGTTCCCTCGTTGACTATGGGGCACTTGCTCTGGTTCACGCCAGACCCACAAACATCAAATCCCTCTGTGTCATCCAGAACACAGCTGTATGGGCCATGCTCCTAGTTGGGCCAATGCAGTGGCTCTGAACCTTGAGGTGCAGCTACAGCCTCTTGAAGACAGGATCCAACTGGTAGCTGCCAAGAGGATTGCAAAGTATCTCCGACTCCCAGGGGCTGACAAACTGATGAGAGATTTACTGGTCTGCCAGGGACAGGTCATTCCACAGCATCCCGGCCGCCGATGGATGTGGTCGGTAGCAGATGCCACACGGAAGCTCTTGCCCATGACATTGCTCCCGGCGGGAGGCTGCGACAGACTGGCAGCGAACTACACTGTGCCACCCCCTTGGGCACCAGAGCTGTTTGCGGTGCGCTAGACAACCTTACCAGACAGCAAGAGGCATTGCACCCGGGACATTCTGCACCACCTTGCCTCGGCTAGCAGTGTGGGTGCGGAAGGCCCAGGGTGTGTGCCATATTACACCGATGGCTCCAGAGACCCAGTGGCAGGCCGCACAGCTGCTGGGATGTTCCACAGTAATCTGACAGCAGGTTGGCGCCCCCCAGACCATTGCACCATCCTCCAGCCCGAACTCTTTGCCATCCAACAAGCTCTGCAGCATGCTCTTGCAGACCATCAGCATCCCCCCATCATCCACGATGATTCCAAGGCAGCGATCCAAGCGCTTATGCACAGAGAGCCAAAGGACAACATACACTTAATCACATCCATCCGGGGTGACCTGCAGACTCTCATGGCCCAGGGTCGCAGGGCTACCATCAACTGGATCCCGAGCCATGTGGGTATCCCTGGCAATGATGCTGCAGATGAGGCTGCTAGGACTGCAACCCTCGAGGCACAGCCACGTGCTGCGATCTCCATCAGCCTCAACCAGTTTGCACTGTGGGCTACCGGTGCGACCAGGCGCCCGTTCCCTGACCCTGGGGATTCACAGAGCCTCTGTTGGTACGTCAGGGCAACCCACAGGGTGCCCCCTCCAAGTATTCGGACACAGTCCAGAGAACTGAGGGTGCATATCCACCACCTACGCTTAGGGTATCCCACCACTGCGCGGATTGTTGAACGAGCATGAGAGGAGCTCTGTGCCCATTGTGACCGAATGGTTCTGCAGCCCTTGGTGCACTACCTGTTAGACTGCCCGGCTACGATGCCCCTTCACCATAGACACTTCCCAATGACCCCAGTAGGGCAGGCCCAAGAGGATGAGGCAGCACATCTTGTGTACTTAGCAGTCAGGGACTTGGAAACCTTACTTCCAGTCATTGCACATCATACGCCCCCCTCCCGCTGAAGTTGCTGCAAGGGCCTGCTTTGGGCCTCCATTGCACTGCACACCAGCCACTGTTAGTGCACACTAACGTTTGGTACGTCATCTGGTCATAGGGCCGGTGAGGTAACCCCCCCTTCCTGCTGAAGACCCGCCACGCAGGTGCAAGTAACGATAAACGTCACTTCCCTACCCTGGGATCCAATGCCAGGTCACCAAAATGGAAGAGACCCGGGCCGGTATACCATACCGGTGAATCAAATAGAATAGAATAGAATAGAACATATACACACATACGTGTATGTGCACATGTGTTTGTACAGAACAAACAGGATTATACGTAGAAATAAAACGCAAAATGACTTGTCACTAAATAAACTAAAAATATATTACATCCAAAAATAGAACTATATCTAAGACATTGGTTCCCTCAAACACACCTTCAGACACACAAAGTTAAATTTACTGATTAACATTCAATATATGACTTTCCATACAAATAGAAGGGTATATATAAACCCCATAAAATACTTATATATTCTCGTACATAGTTCATAATGTATCCCCTTCAACCATACGACAAAAGAAAGACTTATGACAAGGATAAAGCTATTATCAGATTCGAATATATAAAGCATATCCTCACATATACATATGAGCATAAACCCCCTATATAAAATGGTTCTTATAACGATAAAAGAAAAAAACAGAAAATCACATACAACTTTTATCTCTGTGGTTTTACAAAATTCATAAGGTCTACATACCCCGAAGCCCCTGACAGCTCCCTGCAAATAAACTTTACCCACATCAAACACCTTGCAAACCAGTCAATCTTCCTTCTCAGTCATCTAAGCACTCCAAGAGGACACACCACTGAAGAGACCAACCCCTTGCCTCCTGATATCCCTCCGGAAAACTAGTTACCAACCATTCCCCATATAATTGTTTGTTCCTACACGCTGTCCTATAAAAACATGCCGCCAACGCTTTTATCCTAATATTTCCCTCCACCTCCCTCATCCCCCAAGAGACATACAAGTAATCAACTATTACGTATCTGATAGCCCTCCCCACCTCGTTGGGCACCCCTCCCATATCTAACATTAAAGCCCTAAGGGGTGATATCTGACATCCCCCCAATAAAAGGAAAACCCTCTTCAACCACAATCTTACCACCTCCAAAGCAGAACAAAAATATACAACATGGAAAAAAGTTTCAACTTCCCCACAAAAACCGCATGACGCCTCTCACAAAACCCATTCATCTTAGCACCTCTTTCGATGCCAACGTCCCCATAAGAAATCTATATACTAATTCCCTCACTCTTGCCTGTATTCTTAATTTACTAAATTCCACCCATATCACTCTCCAATCATATGTGGGATACACTGCCATCCCTTGCAGTGATTCCTGACGACTACTCACTCCCACCAGCTGTTTTACCTTGAGTTTTTTAACATTGCAAACCTGTAACATAAACCTCAACATATCTTCACACTCTACTAAGTCCCTGCCACACCACAATTTGCGGATATCCCCCATCACCTCCCCCACTCGAAGACCCCTTTCCCCCCATGCCCGAAAATACCTCTGCTTCACATATAGTGCCTTCACCCTAGATCCTAATGCCATCAATCCCAGTCCTCCCTGTCTTACCGCAGTCATTACCACATCTTTGCCCAACCACGCCCTCCCAAAACCCCACACATACCTTAATACTCTCCTTTGTAATTCCATAATTTCCTGACTTCGTAAGGGATAAATTTCCACCACTCCCCACATCTCACTATAAATCAGCATATTTACCACCACAACCCTTTGATGCAAGGTTACGTCCCCGGCCCACAGACTCCTGAGCCTACTCAAAGCTCTGTCCATTATCATTTCTGAATTGATCCTCCTGCTCTCCTGTGCATCTGCCAAATACAAAATCCCACAAATCTTGAGCCTTTCTACAGTTATCCAGCCAAACTCCTCCCCCAAGGTCCCGCCTACCCAAGCGCCTACCTCCAGCAACCGAGATTTCTGCTTATTAACTCTCATCCCAGTAGCATTCCCAAAAATCTCAAGTACCCTTCCCACTTTACTTAAATCTTCTATCTCATTAAGTAAAACAGTTGTATCATCTACATAACCAACAATATTCCCACAAAAGCCTCCACTCTCCCCCATCCTTCCCATCCCACCATCAACTAGAACATAGAAAGGATTCTGCAAACATGCAAAGAGTATTTGGGAGAGTGGACACCCCTGCCTTAAACCCCTCCCAATGCTTACAGGACTACCCAACCTACCATTTACCTGTACTCTCATCGATGCATCCACATACAATGTCCACACCCATCCCACCACCCTCCCTCCAAAACCCATTCTCACCATACTCTCAATCAAAAATTCCCTATCCACATAATCATAAGCTTTCTCCCAATCCAGACCTAGAATACCTCCCTTACCACTACCCTCGAGGAAATCCCTAATACGTCCATGACCTACCCACATACTCATCCCCGGGATTCCAAACTGTCCCTCATGTATCACCGACCCCATGACCTTCTTCAGTCTATTACCTAAAATTTTCGCAAAAACCTTGTAATCTGCGCACATCAGAGATATTGCTCGGTAAGCACTCAACTCTCTTCCCCCCCTCTGCTTTGGCACCAAAACTATGACACCCGTACTTTGCGATTTGCCCAACATCCCACTAGTTAACATATGATCCAATACCCTAACAAAGCATTGCCTAATACACCCCCAATGTGCTCTATAAAAATCATTTGGTATACCATCTATCCCCGGTGTTTTCCCGGTACTCATCCCAAAAACTGCGTCTTCAACCTCAACCTCACTTATACCACCCTCCAACCCCACTCTATCCTGCTCACTTAAAACACTATGGAACCCCCCCTCCAAAAATACCCTCCCACGAACCCCCCTCCCTCCTACTCCATTTCTCCCTAAACCAACTATCAGCATAGAGACTCATTCTTTCCGTATTGGATAGGACCCGACCCTCTGGATACCCTCCCACCCCAGCGCTTGTCTCCAATTGTAGAATGGTGGTTACTCTCTGTCGGTCTCGAAATTTATGTAAAACAAACCCGGATGGCTTATCACCCCACAATACATCCTCTAACCCCGCCCTAACCCTAATTGCATCAAACCTATCATTGTGTAATTCAGCTATTCTACTACGAAGACTAGCCATGTCATCCCTCCTACCACCTCCTCCAACATAACAGTCTTGCAACTGTCCCTCCAGATAATTTTGCAAACCAAAACGCCACCTCGCCTCTTCTCGTCCCCTAACCTTAAAAAAATTCGCTATTTCAGGTTTGGCCTGCATTTCCCACCAATCTAACAGATCTATCTCCCTGTCCCTAGCCTCCCAAAAATACAACCACCAATCACTGAAAAAAGGCCCCTCCCCCTCCTCCTCAAGAAGCCTTACATTTAATTTCCAGTACCCAGAATAAATATGCACCACTCCATCCGACATAAGATCTGCTATTACCACCCTGTGACCAGAAAACCCCACATCGAAGGTTTGCACCCTCACAACATCTATACCCTGCTTAACATAGATTCTGTCCAATCGTGCCTCATATCCCCTACGGATGAACGTGTGCTCCACTAGGTATCCCCCCCTCCCCACCACATCAACAACCCCAGTATCTCACAATACATCCCTCAGAACACTCAACACACAACCCGCCCCGCTCGGTTCGACATCACCACTCCGTATCACACAATTCCAATCACCTGCTATTAGTGTTAGAGCAGGCAAACCACTCAAGTGATACCTGGAGTTTACCTGGAGAGAGTTCCGGGGGTCAACGCCACTGCGGCCCGGTCTGTGACCAAGCCTCCTGGTGGATCAGAGCCTGATCCACCAGGCTGTTACTGCTGGCTGCACACAAACCAACGTACGAGCCACAGCCCGGCTGGTCAGGAACCGACTTTAGATGCTTGTCCAGTGCCAGCTTGAAGACTGCCAGGGGTCTGTTGGTAATCCCCCTTATGTATGCTGGGAGGCAGTTGAACAGTCTCGGGCCCCTGACACTTATTGTATGGTCTCTTAACGTGCTAGTGACACCCCTGCTTTTCATTGGGGGGATGTTGCATCGTCTGCCAAGTCTTTTGCTTTTGTAGTGAGTGATTTTCGTGTGCAAGTTTGGTACTAGTCCCTCTAGGATTTTCCAGGTGTATATAATCATGTATCTCTCCCACTTGCGTTCCAGGGAATACAGGTTTAGGAACCTCAAGCACTCCCAGTAATTGAGGTGTTTTATCTCCGTTATGCATGCCGTGAAAGTTCTCTGTACATTTTCTAGGTCAGCAATTTCACCTGCCTTGAAAGGTGCTGTTAGTGTGCAGCAATATTCCAGCCTAGATAGAACAAGAGACCTGAAGAGTGTCATCATGGGCATGGCCTCCGTAGTTTTGAAGGTTCTCATTATCCATCCTGTCATTTTTCTAGCAGATGCGATTGATACAATGTTATGGTCCTTGAAGGTGAGATCCTCTGAGATGATCACTCCCAGGTCTTTGACGTTGGTGTTTCGCTCTATTTTGTGGCCAGAATTTGTTTTGTACTCTGATGAAGATTTAGTTTCCTCGTGTTTACCATATCTGAGTAATTGAAATTTCTCATCGTTGAACTTCATATTGTTTTCTGTAGCCCACTGAAAGATTTGGTTGATGTCCGCCTGGAGCCTTGCAGTGTCTGCAATGGAAGAGCTTTTCACCGTACCTGCCTCGGACTTTACTCTGTTGATGACTACTCTCTGTGTTCTGTTAGTGAGGAAATTATAGATCCATCGACCGACTTTTGCTGTTATCCCTTTAGCACGCATTTTGTGCGCTATTATGCCATGGTCACACTTGTCAAAGGCTTTTGCAAAGTCTGTATATATTACATCTGCATTCTTTTTGTCTTCTAGTGCATCTAGGACCTTGTCTTAGTGATCCAATAGTTGAGACAGACAGGAGCGAACTGTTCTAAACCCATGTTGCCCTGGGTTGTGTAACTGATGGGTTTCTAGATTGGTGGTGATCTTGCTTCTTAGGACCCTTTCAAAGATTTTTATGATTTGGGATGTTAGTGCTATCGGTCTGTAGTTCTTTGCTGTTGCTTTACTGCCCCCTTTGTGGAGTGGGGCTAAGTCTGTTGTTTTTAGTAACTGTGGGACGACCCCCATGTCCATGCTCCCTCTCCATAGGATGGAAAAGGCTCGTGATAGGGGCTTCTTACAGTTCTTGATGAACAAGGAGTTCCATGAGTCTGGCCCTGGGGCAGAGTGCATGGGCATGTCCTTTATCGCCTGTTCGAAGTCATTTGGCGTCAGGATAACATCGGATAGGCTTGTGTTAGCCAAATTCTGTGGCTCTCTCATAAAAAATTCATCTTGATCTTCGACTCTCAGTCTGGTTAGTGGCTTGCTAAAAACTGAGTCATTTTGGGACTTGAGTAGCTCACTCATTTCCTTGCTGTCATCTGTTTAGGACCCATCTTGTTTAAGTAGGGGCCCAATACTGGACGTTGTTCTCGACTTTGATTTGGCACAGGAGAAGAAATACTTTGGGTTTCTTTCGATTTCATTTTTGGCTTTTAGTTCTTCCCGCGATTCCTGACTCCTATAAGATTCCTTTAGCTTAAGTTCGATGCTTGTTATTTCTCTGACCAGTGTCTCCCTACGCATTTCAGATATATTGACCTCTTTTAGCCGCTCTGTTATTCTTTTCCGTCGCCTGTAAAGGGAGCGCCTGTCTCTTTCTATTTTACATCTACTCCTCCTTTTTCTTAGAGGAATAAGCCTTGTGCATACATCGAGTGCCACCAAGTTAATCTGTTCTAGGCATAAGTTGGGGTCTGTGTTGCTTAGTATATCTTCCCATCTTATATCGGTTAGGACTTGGTTTACTTGGTCCCACTTTGTTTTTGTTATTGAAGTTGAATTTGGTGAATGCTCCCTCGTGACTAATCTCATTATGTCGGTCTGGGGCTCCACGCATACATGTCTGAACCTCAATTATGTTGTGATCTGAGTATATTGTTTTTGATATGGTGACATTTCTTATCAGATCATCATTGTTAGTGAAGATGAGGTCTAGTGTATTCTCCAGTCTAGTTTACCTGGAGTTTACCTGGAGAGAGTTCCGGGGTTCAACGCCCCCCGCGGCCCGGTCTGTGACCAGGCCTCCTGGTGGATCAGAGCCTGATCAACCAGGCTGTTGCTGCTGGCTGCACGCAAACCAACGTACGAGCCACAACCCGGCTGGTCAGGAACCGACTTTAGGTGCTTGCTGGTTTAAATTGAATTTTGTGCAAAGATTTATAAGCTCGTGTGAGTGTGAGTTTTCATCAGAGCTGCCTCCTGGTGTTATTACTGCAGCAATATTATTTGCTATATTCCTCCATTTTAGGTGCCTTAAGTTGAAATCCCCCAGGAGCAAGATGTTGGGTGCAGGAGCTGGAAGATTTTCCAGACAGTGGTCAATTTTTTAACAGCTGTTCCTGGAATTGCTGGGATGTTGCATCCGGAGGCTTGTAGACTACCACAATGACTAGGTTTTGGTTCTCGACCTTTACTGCTAAAACTTCCACTACATCATTTGAGGCATTAAGCAGTTCTGTGCAAACAAGTGACTCTGCAATGTACAGGCCAATGTACAGCAATACCTCCCTGACAAAATCTACTTTTATCCTTGTAATACTAGTTGGTGGCATGTAAACACCTACGAAACTAGCTCGACTCTCACCCCAGACACCATCCACCCTCACGACCCTCCCACCCCCCCTCTTCCCAACCCATGACACGCAAGGGGCTGGTCTCCTTTACCGCCACTGCTACCCCACCTTTCAATTGCAAACCACTGGTAACATATATCCGATATCCTTTCACCCTCAGCTCACATCCAGCCCTGTGATTATGCTCTTGCAAAAAACAAATGTCGACATCAAACCTCCGTAAAAACCACTCCAACCAAACTTTCTTGACCTCAGTCTTAAGTCCATTAACATTAAGCGTGACACATCTGAAATTTATAGAAGGGGCTGCTTTCCCCTATGCCGCTGGAATTTACTCACTGCACTTTTCACATTACGTGTTCCTTTTTCACTCGATTTTTCCTGTGCAGTCACCTCCCATCCTTATTGCCAGTGCAGAAACACAGCTGACACTTCTCCCTCCCTTAACATATGTACAGTCCCCGTTCTAAATAACATACATTAATTATCCAAATTAATGGTCATACCCTGACCTCATCAAAACCTTAATGAGTATTCACCAAGAGTTGGTAGTGCATGAACATACAAGACACAAAAACATAAATATACAACTAAAACAGATATGAAACATTACATTCCTATACACATACACCGTAAAAAGTAAAAGTAATATACACCACATATATAATATCAATTATTAATGTTGACAATCATGAAATACAAACATTCAAAACAACATTACATAACGTGAATTAGTTAGTTAAAGATTAGCCGGTATTCTCCCGGCCCGGGCCTTTTCCAAGTGGTGGCCCGGCCTTGGCTCCCTCTTTAGGGAGTGTCTGAGACCTAAGTCTCCCATGGGAGGAGGCACAAGTACCTCCTCATCTTTGGGACCAACTGTCCCCAGGCCTAGCCACAAGCTAGGCCTCTCTGGTCTGCCATCCCCGCCCCAAGGGGGCTAATGGGAATGACAGTCTTATGAGCTAAAGGCTCGGGCTCAGGCACCTACCCTACCCTAGAAGGATTAGGCATGGTGTCGATGCATAACGTGAAGTTCACGCTCAAAATACAAGATAATACACCACATGCTACATAGCGGTCCACTATTAGGCTATGTACATATTTTAATAATAAAGAATCCAAGACTAGGACATGAATAAGTAATGTCCAAATGGTCTATCATGATTTTAGTTGATTAACAACACTAAACTCCTTACAACATCTAACACGCCACATACAAACTTACCAAAATGAAACACACGTTCCACAAGACTACACTATGTGCTTCTAGCATGTGCCTATCTAGTATTACATACAAATATAGATACAAAAATATTAATTTAGAGAACTAATCCTCATCCACACATGTTTACATAATAGGTAATTACTTCAAGACTGATGCAGGAACACGTTACAAAAATGGCAAAAAATAACTCAGTGCTACAAGGAACCATAGTGAAGAGAATATCCTCTCAAGAAAAGTTAAAATTCCATTGCAAGACCAGTACAAGCGGAACATAATATGCTACCAAAGATAATATACATGTTATAAAACTTATAGGTTATATATTAATAAAAGTTATATATTTAAACTGCTATTTACACCTTCCCAATCAAGGGAATTAAGCAAAACTAATCTTTCACAGCCTCTCATCTAGTCCCACACGAGTACCTCCAATCACACCCAATCACCCATCACTGCACACCCAAGGAGGTGAGCCCGTTGAATACCCCTGAACCCCCCCCCCTTTCCCAACCTACTCACTCCGGCAATTAAAGCCCCTTATAACGCCAATAAATTCCCTATTGTTAGTCCTCTATAACTCTCAGAAAAAACCTCATCCCACCTTTTCCCAAAAATGTCTCTATTGCGACACAAAGTTCAATAAAACGTCGCCGCCAAAGTCCTTCTCAGCACATCCCCACCCTCCTTCCCCCTCATACCCCACAAAACATATTTGTAGTCCACGATTACATATGTTAAACCCCTTACCACACCCTCATCCACACTGTGGAAATTATTTAATTTCCGAAGCTATAGTGTCTAATAAGTGTTTAATGTGCTGATTTGGGTCAAAATGTATTTGCATTTTTAATGAAATCAGCTGGGTTCCCGCTGCGCCTGTGCAGATGTGCAGGGGGGTGGGGGGTCGAGCTGGGGAGAGAGAGGCGGATTGTTTTGAATGGGGTGAGGAGGCTGAGGAAACCGGGAAGGAGGAAACTGGCGTTCACGGGGGCCTAAGGATCGATATAGGCCTCAATTCATAATAGGAAGTGTCGTGACTGTCCCTAGTGAAGAGTGAGGGAACGTGATTTACGGGACCACTGTAAAGGGGTGGTAAAATTAGTGAATAATGTTCGACCGGGTGGCAGGTGCACGGCCAGGGTGTGTGTCCAGGGGACATACCCGTGTGTTAATCCTCGCTCATCGGCCTCAGATCTTAATGGAGTGACCTCTAATTTGTATAATAGTTATGAGACGTTAAATCGTCTTGTGAATGGTAATGTAATCAGTGATAATAACATTGAGTTAAGAGAATGCGGGATGTGAAATAGAGCGCCCTGCTCCGAGTGAACGTGTGACTCTCGTACCGGGGATAATGGAGATTTATGGAATCACGACTTCTAAACCAGGACAAACCGACGGATACCTCGTCCTGCCGGAATGAGAACCGTGTCGGTGTAGGGTGTAGCAGGACATCGAAATGAGATGGTGAATGGAGGAAATAAGGAGTATCAATCACCCACAGTTAAGTAACCCTTCTAGTTATAACAGACTCATGCTGGCCAGTTATGTTATGTTGTAATTGGATAGGTTATGAGTGATCCAGCTACATCAAGTGACCACCAGAGAACAGCTGGTAAGTGGTGGGATTATGTACAAATGTTTTTCCTTGATGGATGTATCCATGTGTATCCTACCCCCCCCCCCTTCATTCAGCTAAACTAATATAATATATACAGTCCACAATTAATTAGTAGCACCGTACTTGTGGGTGCTATCCAATCCATACTGGTCTCGGATAGATATGGATAAGATTGTGAGGTCGAAGGGGCCACCTGTAGTGACCAGAGGTGGTTAAGTTTTCTCACATGTCTACACGGGGTGACTACGGTAAACAATATGGTTGTCTCCCAATGAGATTACTTGTATGTATATAATGTTGAGGTACATACAGATAAGCACCCTAGAAAATTTTCCATATCTGCCCGTTGGTCCTTCCGGAACCGGATGCAATCAGTGAAAAAATTAATTGAATTAATTACTTAATAATTAAGTGATTGATTGAAGGAAGTGGGTGTAGGGTGCACGAGTTTAATCGATCGTGTGATGGATGATAATTAGCCCAATAAATTGCTAGCACATGGGTGGCTAGGATTTATAAAGAGTAAAGTGCAAGAATTACTCTTATAAGGCGTCTACTTAAGTTGTATAATGGGTGATTATTAATTCCCTAACCATGGCTGGGTCTGAGGAAGTTAGTGCGGCTGGCAAGTCCATGGATGCCAAAGCAAAGAAAGCGTCACTACAAGCTCGGAAGGGTCATGTTACTAAATCATACAAGAAGTGTATGGAGTTAATGAGACAAGAAACGGTAAACCCTGATGAATTAAAGCTACACCTAGATGCCTTAGGAAATAGACATGAGTCATATAGATTGTGGTTTAAAGACTATGAAAAAGAGCTGCTAGAGAATTGTGCAGATGATGCTGAAAGGGAGCGGCTGCTGGATCAACATTATGAAGTGGACGACAACATTGTGTCCTGCAAAACTAAGGCTTTGGAGAAGGTAAAGGGTGTAAACAATGTTGTTGGTCAACCTAGTAAGGAAAGTCAGAGGCGTCTACCAAAACTCCCAGAATTATGTATGCCTGTGTTTAATCCGGGAGAACACTGGGAGGAGTTTTGGTCTATCTTTAAAGCAGTCGTACATGATAGGAGTGATCTTGCAAGTGTTACCAAATTATGCTATTTAAAGGGACAAGTAAGGGGAGATGCGCATGTTCTCATACAAGCATTCCCAAATGTAGATGACTCCTATAGTGAGGCAGTTGACTTGTTGGAGGTCACTTACGGTAACTTGGAGCAAAGTAGGCTGGACCTAGTAGCTAATTTGGCTAGTTTGAAGACTCCAGATCACAACCGCAACAGCTTACAGCAATTTAGGATCAAACTAGAAAGCACTCTTAAGACCTTGAGTAATAAATATGATATGGAGGGAGCAGAGTGGTTGTTGAGTGCCTTGATTCAGAATAAATTGAACCACAAGACCATAGAGTGGTTATCTAACAGATATCACAAGGGTTACTTCAGGTTGGAAGGAATAAGAGTGGGACTGCAAGAGCTAATTGTCCAACTGCAGACCAGCCAACCCATTACCTCTAGGAATACCACGTCTACAGACCCCAGTGCACCTGCCAAGTTCCACAAAGGGAAACCTTATCCTAATATCAATAATCCTAAGCCACCTACTACACGGGGTTACGTAGGCACGTATCAAGTGACAGGTGCCAGTTATAGTGGTTCTCCACATCCAAGCAAGAGGAGGAAGTACCACAATAAGGGTAGCCCAGTTGATAAGAGGTCAGGCAAAGAAAGGAGAGATTGTATCTTCTGCAACGGTACTCATTTCTCTAAGAACTGTAATGCCTATAATTCATGGGATGTTAAAGTGGAAAGATTGGAAGAGCTTGCTAGATGTATCAGGTGTCTAGGAAATCATAATGTAAGGGATTGCCGTGCTAACTTGCACTATTGTTATCAGTGTAACAAGGGAAGACACCACAATGCTATGTGTAAGGGCAGATCTAATCGTAATGATGGTAACAATAGTACTGATAGTGATAATAACCCGGACACAACAGTAGCCAACGTAAAGATTGCAGCTAACGTCGGTAATGATGGCCTAGCTGAGGTAGCTTTGCCTGTGTTGGATGTGGTGATTAATGATAAACGGCGTAAATCCAAAACTGTAACAGCATTACTGGATCAGGGATCACAACGTACCTTCATAAAACGTAACTGCCTTAATGGGATGAAGGTACAAATGGGAGATCCTGCTATACTCAAGCTATCTGGCTTTCTCTCGAATAAGAAGGCCCAGTCATACGACACTGTTTATGTAACTGTCAGGCTGGGCAATGAGAGAAAACGTATTAATGCCGTAATTGTGGATAGGCTCCCAGAGAAAATATCTACAATAGGGCTTGGTAACGCTACTGAAAGACTTTCAAGTAAGGTAAATCTGACACCTTCTGGTATAAATAATGATTCTGTGGGGCCAATAGATATTTTGATAGGTAGTGACCATTATGCCACCTTTGTAAAGGGTATGACAAAGAAATGCGGAGTCACCCTTCTAAGGACCGCAGGAGGTCACGTGATGTATGGCAGGCTTCCTCGTACTGATAATGAATGACTGGAGGAAGCCATAAATACAGTTACGGTGTGTCTTACTCATGAAGTATCACCCCAGTATAAATATACTTCAATAGAGGATGAAGTTGAACCTGTGTATAAATTATGGGAATTGGACAGCATAGGGATCAATGTAAATGAAGAAAGTCCAGATGATTCCTTTACTCAAGAACAATACCAGAAGGATGTTAAATTTGAATCTGGACAATACTGGGTGAGACTTCCGTGGAAGCTGAACCATCCAGACCTACCAACTAATTACCGGATGGCGTATGGACAATTAAAGGCTCAGCTCCACGAATTGAGCAAGACACCAGAACTGTTGACTGCTTACGATGATATAATTAATGAGCAGTTAAATAATAAATTCATAGAGGAGGTACCTCCCGAGCAAGCCCAGATTTATGGTCACTATTTGCCACACCACGGAGTGAAGAAGGATTCTAAGACCACTCCTCTGAGGATTGTGTTTAATTGTAGTGCCAGGAGTAATAAAAGTGTACCTAGTTTGAATGACTGTTTGATGACAGGTCCGTCGTTGACGGAAAAACTGGGAGACATACTATTAAACTTCAGGGTTAAGAATTTTTTTTTTTTTATATTTTATTTAAAAAACACAACACATATTCATATGTATGCAATGCATACGTTACATAAACTAAGACATGTTATCCATTAAAATGAAACAACAATTCCACGTTCCCTATCCCAGCACTTATCTTATACTTAAGAAACACTCGTTCAACTTAACATGATTGCCATCCCCCAAAAATTCAAACATGCATGTGACTACACGAAAGGCAACCCACACCCGAACATACAGGTGGGTTTAATAAATTCATAAATACTACCAGTTTCTTACACACAAAAGGCTATATAATCCAAAGAATATCACACGTATTTACATTATACATGAAAGTCTATATACAAAGTCATACCCATATAATCCAGTTCCCTGCCCACTCATTTTTACAACCAATACAAGGACGTATAAGTGATTAATAATAAGAACTGGATATTAACAAAAATTCCTCTACCACACAATCCCAGTACTTAAATAACACGTTACCCGTAGATGTATTACCACCATTTACACATCCAACAACATGACCTACCAAACCCCCTTTTAACAATAATTAATAATGCCAGTGCATACAAAAAATATTTGCATGCACCGTTTTGAGAAAAAACCCTTAAGTAACCTTACAATCACGGTATGCCCTTACCTCATTAAACCTTAATGAGAATTACAGAATTTGGTTATGCATAAACAACAACAAAAATATAAAAGTACATAGCAACACAGATATGTACATTATGTTACTATACACACACACTTGTATAATTGGAAGAATATACACCCACAATATCTAATATCAATAATAATAAAACAACAACCAAGAAATTCAAACTGTCAGAACATCATTGTATGACATGGATTTTACACATAAAATTAAAGAATACACTTCATGTTACCTCAACTTTAAACAACCTATGTAAATATTTAATATAAACCAAGACTAGAATTATCATTGAAACATATCAAATGGGTTCTCCCCTCACAAGGACGGGGCAAATAATAAAAAGAAACCCCTTCATGAAATACCAAACAGGTACACCCCTACCACTAACTAACTCCTAGCTTAAGATCAAACTTGTTAATGACTGAACACAAAATCCTAATCTCCCTATCTGAAACACAATTAAACATCCTTGACATAGTCATATTCGTCACATTAACGTGTGCAAAGGTATTACAATCCTTCTTCTATAAAGAAGTACCGTTATAAAGGAAATACTTGTATACTAATTATATCTAAAGAAAAGCTAATCCACAAGGGCAATATGGAAAGTACTTGCAGCTACATGTTAAAACTACAAAATACAAGCATCATTCTATACTAACGTACTTGACTACAGTGTTTCCTTGCTTTATTTTATATTTTAAAACCCTTCTCAATGTTAATAAAAAGAATTACTACTATTCACTGGCAATATCATTTTTGCACGTGTTCAGTACTACTTGACCTAAAAAGCCATAACAGCCACTTAAGCCACCTCTCCTCGATAGTGAGTGCAATAATATACCCAACCAAAATATGTAATGCAAGGCATTCCATGTATGACTATGTATCCAAGGTACTGATCGCCAATATCAAATATCTCTGCAGGAACATAACCATTTCATAAATATATGCTCTCACTATCTCACCCTCACTCCACCTTCCACACTGCTAGCCTAACCTTACACCCCCCCCCTCACAATAAAAGAGACCCTACCCTTGCCCCCCCCCTGTTCCCTTAGAAGCTGTGCTACAGTAAAATTACGATAACCTATCGAAAAACTTGATTCCCATCTCCCCCCATATATTAACCTATTCCTACACCTTGTCCTATAAAACCGCGCTGCTAACGCTTTTATCCTCAACTGCCCTGAAATCTGCCTCATACCCCAAGAAACATGCAAATAATCTGCCATAACATACATCAAAGCCCTGCCCACATCGCTTGCTACCCCACTAACATCCATCGACAACGATCTAAGAAAAGACCAACTCCCCCCCCAACAGCCTAATAACCCCCGCCATCCAGACTCTCACCACTTCCAAAGATGAACAAAAATATACCACATGATATGCCGTCTCCTCCTCCCCACAGAATAAACATGTTGCCTCTCTAACCAACCCCATCTTATGCAACATATACTTAGATGCCACCACACCCATTAGAAAACGGTACACCAACTCCCTAACCCTTGCTGGTATCCTAAGCGTCCTGAACTCCCTCCATATGACCCTCCAGTTATACATGGGGTATACTGCGGCCCCCTGCAATACACCCCTTCCCCACGCCACACCCACCACTGCGTTTACCTTCAACCTTTTTACCTGCCCCACTGCCAACATGAATCTTATTACATCTTCACACTTTCTCAAATCCCTACCACTCCACCAGTTTCTAGCATCCCTCATCACCCTATCCACCCTAACACCCCTCTCCCCCCCCACCCTTAGATACCTCTGCTTAATATATAATACCATTACCCTAGGCCCTAAGGCCAACAAACCTAGTCCCCCCCTTTTCACCTCCGTCATGACCACATCTTTGGACAACCAGGCCCTCCCAAACCCCCACACAAACCTCAACACCCTCCTCTGTATCTCCTGTATATCCTGCACCCTCAAAGGGAACACCTCCGCTACACCCCAGACCTTACTATACACCACCGAGTTAATTACCAACGCCCTCTGCTGTAACGCCACTTCACTGGCCCTCAAACCTTTTAACTTGCCTATAACCCTACTCGTGACTGCTTCTGAGTTAATCCTCCTACATTCCTGCAATTGCTTCATATACCATATCCCACACACCCTAATTCTGTCACAAACCGTCCATCCCATCTCCTCCCCCAATCTCCCCCCAACCCATGTTCCTACTTCCAATAACCTAGACTTTGCTAAATTAACTACCATTCCTGAAACATTCCCAAAACTCCTAATGACCTCTCCCACCCTTCGTAAAGCCTCCCCACTCGTAACTAACACAGTTGTATCATCCACATAACCTACTATGCCCCCATACGTCCCCCCCACCTCCCGCAATTCGTCGTCCACAGCCTCAAAGAAAGGATGTTGCACGCATGCAAAGAGCAACTGTGACAGCGGGCAACCCTGCCTTAATCCCTGTTCCATCATCACTGCCCCCCCAGCTTACCATTAACCTGTACCCTCATGACAGCCCCCTCATACAGAATGCGCACCCACCTCACGACCCCCCCTCCAAAACCCAATTTCTCCAAACAGCCCCACAAAAAGTCCCTCTTCACGCAGTCATATGCCTGAGCCCAATCCAATCCAAGGACGCCCCCTCCCTGACAGTTCTCTATAAAATCCCTTATCGCACTGTGCCCATTCTTCATAGTCCGTCCCGGAATCCCATACTGTCCCTCATGTACGCTACTCCCAATTACCTTCTTTAACCTGTTCCCCAATACCTTCGCAAAAATTTTGTAATCCGTACACATTAACGACAACGGACGATAATCTCCCAAACCCTTCTCCTCTCCTCCCTTCTTTGGCACCAAGACAACGACCCCAGTTCTCTGTGTTTGCGCCATTCTGCCCCATTTCAACATATGATTCAGAACCGCCACTAGGCACTCCCTCAGAACCTCCCAATGTGCTTTGTAAAAATCATTAGATAACCCATCTATTCCCGGTGCCTTCCCCTGACTCAACCCATTCACCACTTCCCCCACCTCTTCCCTCGTAATGCCTCCCTCCAACTCCCGATCCCCCTGCCCCATACCCTGCGGAACCCTTATCCCTCTAAATGTTTCTAACCCACCCACCCCTCCCCTTCTCTTCCATTTCTCCGTAAACCAATAATCAGCATACCTACTGATAGAATCTGTGTCAGTGAGGCCCTGTCCCCTCACATAACCCTCCCCACCCTCCACAACAATATGCGCCACGGTATTCCTCAACTGTCTGTCCTTGAATTTTCTGAGAACATACCCGGTTGGCTTATCACCTTTTAGTACGTCCTCCAATCCTGCCCTGACCCTGAGTGCATCAAAACGTTCATTATGCATCTCTACTAAACGACTCCTAAGTTCCCCCATAACTCCTTCCACTCCCTCCCTACCCGCCCCCCCCCGCATAACAATCATTCAACTGACCCTCTAAATAATTCTGCAATCCAAACCTCCAGCGTGCCCGTTCCCTGCCCCTCTTCCTAAAAAATTCTACAATTTTCACCTTTGCCTGCAACTCCCACCAATCTAGCAAATCCACCTCCTCATCCCTAGCCTCCCAAAAGCCTTTCCACCATGACTGAAAAGACCGACCTTGATCCTCCTCCTGTAAAAGCCTCACATTTAATTTCCAATAGCTCTGATATATTCTCGGAATACCATCCACCCTAGGGTCAGCCAACACTGCTCTGTGGTCTGATAAACCCACGTCTACTGTTCTAACTCTCTCCACTCCTATCCCCTGCCTCACATAAATCCTATCCAACCTTGCCTCATAACTCCCCTGTACATAGGTATGCTCAACCTGATACCCCCCCTGCCAACCACATCTACCACCCCGACATCGCACAAAGCATCCCTTAAGACACCCAACACGCACCCCGCCCCCCTAGGTACTACGTCTACATGCCTAATCACACAATTCCAATCACCTCCAATTATCGCCATGTCAGGTAAACCCCTGAGATAATATAACAAAATGTCACGAACAAAATCTGATTTTATCCTTACGTTACCAATCGCAGGCATATAAACTCCCACAAAACATACCCTACTCTCCCCCCACCACCCATCCACCCGAACAACCCTCCTCCCACCCCATGACTCGCAATGGACTGGTCTCCTTTACTAAAACAGCCACTCCGCCCTTTAAAAGCGTTGCCATGCTTACAAACAACTTATATCCTCTCAATCTCAACTCACTACCTGACTTATAGTTATGCTCCTGTAGGAAACAAACATCAACGTCGTACCTTTTGAGGAACCACTCCAACCACACCCTTTTTACCTCAGTTTTTAGGTCATTAGCATTTATCGTTACACACCTGAATGGTCAAGGAGAGGCGGCTTACCTCTGTGCCGCTGTGGCTTGCTCACACTTCCCTTCAAGCTGCTCACACTTTCCTTATTACTCTTTTTAATAGGACCCCCTACCCCCCCTTGTCTCTCCCCCGATTTTCCCTGTACTCCCCCCCCCTGTAGGGGATTTGCGGACCACCTCTGCCCATGCCTTCTTACCTGGTCTTTGCCCAGGTGTTAAAACATCATCTAATTCAGTCAACCCCACTGGCCTCTTCCTAGAGCTGCCTCCCAAAGCCACCTCTTCCTCAGGTACATCCTCCCTGTGTACCTCTGCCACTACAAGTGTATCCTTTCCAGTATTCCCTGCTACTTCCGACTTCTCACTCAGCCCTTGCAATTGCTGCTTTTCACTGGTCCGTCCATCCATGTCCTCTCCTACCAAGGCCTCCTCCAAGAATTCCTGGAGCACTGACTCCAAGGACACCTCCTGTGTCGACTCCACCACTTCCTCCACCACCACAGACGTTGGAGTAGGATCTCCCTCCTCCACCGGGAGTGTAACACACGTCCCCATCAGTTCACCCTCCTTCTCCACCTCCTCACTCCATAGAGTAGTCCCAGTCTTCGCCGCCGCCACCACACTCGTTTGCTGTACGTCCTCCACCGGGGCTGACACCCCCGTGGCAATTCTACGTGCACATTGCGCCGCCATATGGTCATAAGAGCCGCAAAGACGACACGTTCTCCTTTGCCCCACATACGACACATATACCTGATTTCTGGTGCCTGGCAACATGACATACGAAGGTATAGGCGTCTTTAAGGTCATCTTGATGTTGTATGACCCTTCCGGGAGACCCTCATATGGTCCATCCCTCCATACCTCACCTCTAGCTTCATGAATGACTCCATACTTGCGAAAAAGTTCCTCTATACCAAACTTAGTTGCCTCGAAGGGTACATTCCTCACTCGTACCCACGTGTAGTAAGTAGATACGTCATGCATGCACACATCCATCGTCGAGTTGAGGCACATTCGTCGTTCCTGGTACTCCTCCACCACACTGCTGTAGTAGCTAGTCCTCAGGAACTTCACAAATACTCGTTTCATCCCATTAAGGGCCACACCATACAGTTCCTCGTTAGGGATACCATATAAATCCCTAATAATTGCAGGTAGAACGATGTTCATCGTAGTAGGGCTCAGAGAACCCCTCAACAGCTCAATGCAAACTGTGTTAATCCTCCTGCCGGTGTACTCCGCCATATCTGAACAGTGAAAACTGCGCAGAAACCAGGTGTAATGGGAGCTACTGCGCAGTGCGTCCACTCAGCCTGGAAGCGAAGAGGACAATGTGGGTTAAGAATTATGCCTTTACGGCGGACATAAGTAAAGCTTTCCTGAGAGTGGGTCTGCAGGAGGCTGACCGGGATTGCACTAGGTTCTTATGGCCCGAGAATCCTAGTGACCCACTTAGTCCCCTGAAGACTTTTCGCTTCAGGAGTGTATTGTTTGGTGCTACCTCCAGTCCGTTCCTACTCCAGGCAACGATAAATGCACACCTTAAGCGTACGGGTGGTCCACTGAGTGGAGTAATGGGTAAACAATTTTATGTGGACAATTTCCTGGGGGTGACGTCTACTGAAGAGGAACTAATGAGCATATACGCAGGGGCTAATGAAATAATGCAAGGTGCAAATATGCCCCTGAGGGAATGGAACAGTAATTCGTCCAGTTTAAGGGTTCAAATAAAGACAACCCTGGAGTTGAAGTGTCCAAATATAGTAATGTGCTGGGACTGACTTGGGACACAGAGGGAGACTTGTTATCGTTAAAGTCTAATGACTACAGCATGCCCAATAAATTAACCAAGAGAGTCTTGCTTGCAGAAGTTTCAAAATGCTTCGATCCACTAGGCTTAGTGTCCCCACTTACCATAAGAGGAAAATTGTTGATACAAGAAGCATGGAAGCTTAAGTGTGCTTGGGATGAAACCCTACCTGAGGAATTTGTTGAAAGGTGGGAAGAACTAATAGGGGAATATGTAAAATTACCAATGTTGAAGTTCCCCCGTAATGTGGCCAGTCAAGATGGAGAAAATGTACTCCACATTTTTTGCGATGCTTCGAAATTAGCATATGGAGCAGTCGCTTACCTTCAATGTAATAGTGCCATTTCTCTTGTTATGTCGAAGGCTAAGGTGGCTCCAATCAAATCACGCACCTTACCTCAGTTGGAATTAACGGCCATTTATGTAGGTGTCAAATTAGCCAATTATATAAGAAATAAATTGCGAGAGATAAATATCAGCGACACCGTAATTTGGTCTGATAACGAGGTATCCTTACAATGGATTCGTAATGGTAACAGTAAGATTGTGTATGTACAAAACAGAGTCGCTGAAATCAATCAAATGCAGGAGAAATATAACAGTTTGGGTCAGCATATGTTAACCTTTAATCACATTCCTGGTGATGAGAATCCAGCTGACTTCTTGTCTCGAGGCTTGACTTATGAAAAATTTGTGAGTGCTTTATCGTGGTTTAAAGGGCCAAGTTGGCTGGTGGACAAAATTAACTGGCCGGTGCAAAAGGCACATATTGCTCCTGTCGAAATTACGGTGAGCACCGCTCCGGTCAGTAGTCCCTCCTTAGCCATTGATATGAATAGGTATTCTTCCTTACCTAAGCTGATTAGTGTGACAAGGTTCGTGTTTAAATTTATAAGTAAGATGAATATCTCACATAATTTTCCCCATCCCCTGAAATACTGGCTACAGAGGGTACAAGAAGAAACCTACAGGGATGAGATTAAATTCATGATGGACGGAAAAATTGTGAAAGGCTCAACAATAGAAAAGCTGGGGCTGTATTTAGAGGATGATGTAATTAGGTGCAGAGGCAGGTTACAAAATGCTGAATTGGGGGAATATGCTAAGCACCCTATCTTGCTGCCCAAAACTCATCACCTGACAACCTTGATTGTCTTTAATGCCCATAATAACGTGATGCACGGTGGGGTACAGGATACCTTAAACTGTATTCGGGAAACCTTCTGGATTCCACAAGGACGGCAAAGTGTAAAAGGGGTTATCAAGTCGTGTGTAATATGTCGCCGGGTGGATGCCAGAACCTACATGTACCCAGGTCCTCCACCATTGCCCAAGGAACGCGTGCAGTTGGTAAAACCATTTGATGTGACCGGAGTGGACTATAGTGGGCCAATCATTTTAACAGGTACTTCAGATGGTGTCCCCTTGAAGGTGTATGTATGTCTATTTACTTGTACAGCTACTAGGGCTGTTCATATAGAAGTGGCTCAGGACTTGTCTGCAGAACAGTTCATACAGCTGTTCCGGAAATTTGCAGCTAGACGATCCTGTCCAAGATTGATGATCTCAGATAATGCCACCAATTTTGTAGCGGGTGCTCAACACTTGATGAAATTAAATAAGAGTGATGATGTACAGTCTTTGTTGACCCAGCGAGGGTGTGTCTGGAAATTTATTACTCCCAGAGCCCCTTGGCAGGGAGGACTGTATGAAAGAATGATAGGTACAGTGAAAAGATGTCTTCGTAAGGTGCTACACAGGAAGAGAATTGATTTGGAGGAATTCCGGGCAGTGTTGGTGGAGGCAGAGAATCGGGTGAACAATCGCCCTCTGTCATACATGAGCGACACTCCTGACGCGGAGATACTGACTCCCTCTCACCTAATATGTGGACAAAGGTTAGAAGCTGCACCTATCTATAGAGATAATCCCGAGGGAAGTGATGAGGATTACAATAACGTGACTGTGTTGAGTGACAAGTTCAAGATGTTAAATAAGGTAATTATTCATTGGTCTGATGTGTGGCGTAAAGAATATCTTCTTACACTACATGAACACTTTTATGGTGCGCCAGAGGCAGTAAACCGACAGAACATTCAACCAGGTGACATTGTGTTAATTGATACTGAACAACATCGAACATTGTGGCCTCTGGGCAAAGTAGTTACATTATACCCAGATGCACAAGGTGTTGTCAGAAACGTCAAAGTGTTGTGTCGTGGTCAGGAAAGTTTGCGTACCATTAATAAATTAATTCCCTTAGAATTAAATGGTGTTCAATCCAGTGCAGATGGAAACCTAAGGGAAAGTGACACGAGTGATATTGAAGACACTGACCGGGTAATGCAAGAAGAAACTGTAGTAAGACCCACTAGGAAAACAGCAGCGCAATCTAGAGAGGGCTGGAATCGTCTCCGGGAGGAAGACGCAATTTAAGTCGTCTAACAACGACTTCCGCCCGGCCGCAGTGTGGAAATTATTTAATTTCCGAAGCTATAGTGTCTAATAAGTGTTTAATGTGCTGATTTGGGTCAAAATGTATTTGCATTTTTAATGAAATCAGCTGGGTTCCCGCTGCGCCTGCGCAGATGTGCAGGGGGGTGGGGGGTCGAGCTGGGGAGAGAGAGGCGGATTGTTTTGAATGGGGTGAGGAGGCTGAGGAAACCGGGAAGGAGGAAACTGGCGTTCACGGGAGCCTAAGGATCGATATAGGCCTCAATTCATAATAGGAAGTGTCGTGACTGTCCCTAGTGAAGAGTGAGGGAACGTGATTTACGGGACCACTGTAAAGGGGTGGTAAAATGTTCGACCGGGTGGCAGGTGCACGGCCAGGGTGTGTGTCCAGGGGACATACCCGTGTGTTAATCCTCGCTCATCGGCCTCAGATCTTAATGGAGTGACCTCTAATTTGTATAATAGTTATGAGACGTTAAATCGTCTTGTGAATGGTAATGTAATCAGTGATAATAACATTGAGTTAAGAGAATGCGGGATGTGAAATAGAGCGCCCTGCTCCGAGTGAACGTGTGACTCTCGTACCGGGGATAATGGAGATTTATGGAATCCCGACTTCTAAACCGGGACAAACCGACGGATACCTCGTCCTGCCGGAATGAGAACCGTGTCGGTGTAGCAGGACATCGAAATGAGATGGTGAATGGAGGAAATAAGGAGTATCAATCACCCACAGTTAAGTAACCCTTCTAGTTATAACAGACTCATGCTGGCCAGTTATGTTATGTTGTAATTGGATAGGTTATGAGTGATCCAGCTACATCAAGTGACCACCAGAGAACAGCTGGTAAGTGGTGGGATTATGTACAAATGTTTTTCCTTGATGGATGTATCCATGTGTATCCTACCCCCCCCCCCTTCATTCAGCTAAACTAATATAATATATACAGTCCACAATTAATTAGTAGCACCGTACTTGTGGGTGCTATCCAATCCATACTGGTCTCGGATAGATATGGATAAGATTGTGAGGTCGAAGGGGCCACCTGTAGTGACCAGAGGTGATTAAGTTTTCTCACATGTCTACACGGGGTGACTACGGTAAACAATATGGTTGTCTCCCAATGAGATTACTTGTATGTATATAATGTTGAGGTACATACAGATAAGCACCCTAGAAAATTTTCCATGCACACCACTCATATCAAGACTCAACGCTTGCAATACCTACACACCTTGACCCCCCACCCTCACCACTACCTTACTCATCCATACTCTGATGCACTCCAAACCTTCAGGCCTGTGTCCCGTGTGGAAAAATAATAATAATTGAACTTTGTGTCAGAGGAAAGAAAGTCTCCCTGAAAACATTGAGTATACATAGTGTATAGTGTATACTAGAGTGGCTTCCTAGTATATTGATGATAAAGGCTAAAGTGTCATTTGAAAACAGGTGAATTTGTAATTGAAGTGATAAGCCTATAGAGGCAGGTGCCAGAAGTCGCCAGAAACTTACCACAGGTCAGCTGTTTTAATAATCTTCCTGGCCTGCTAGTGTACTCTCATATAATCTTGTTATACCAGTGAATAGCAGAATACAGTGTTGTAGTAGCAACTAACCAGTATTATAATGGTACTTAGTGGAGTGGAGTGACTTTCATTAGTTTCTTTTTTCTTGAAATACCAGACATATACTGTGAATTTCATATAACCTGTAGTTACCAGCGGTCGCAATATACACAACGAGAAGCAATTATTACTACAGAAAAAGCGTCCTTCCTCCAAAATTTGCACCAGTCAACTATAGTGATAATATAGCATTTATTGTGGTGGAGACGGAAAAAAAAAATAGAGAAGCTAGATACAGCGATTGATAAACAAGGGTGGAGGTCGACCGTTCGTCATTGTAGGAGTGCCAGCAGTCACCGGCACTTCAACACGCAAGTTATACTTTTGTATCAGTCAAATCACATATTACTCGGGTAGATAATTTCCAGTAGATCCTTCATGTGTTAGCTCAAATCACCGACCAGTATGGTTTAAATAAGTGACCCACTGATCAGATCAGATAGACTGGTCTGAACCGTTGACTGGTCCAAACCCTTGACTGGTCCGAACCCTTGACTGGTCCGAACCCTTGAATGGTTTCAAACGGTTTCGTTGTGCACTACCTAGCAGGTTATTAATAGAATATTCAAGAGGTTGCTAGTAGAATTGCAGTAAATCAACCATTCAAATCATTATGAAGCTGTGTGTAGTCTGTGGTCAGTCAAACAAACGGGCTTCCACATGCATAAATTGTCATCTTTGTGGAAATTGGTGTCACGCCCCGTGTGCAGATATCCAAGAACTAGCTACAAGCAGTATTAAAACATGGAAGTGTTTTTGGGTATGCCCAAATGAGATAAATCTGTGGACTAAAATCACAAGGGTATTAAAAGAGGTCAACATCAAAGCTGCTTTCATAGAAAACCTGGAAGCTTTCTACAACAGATGGGAACATAAAAAGTCTGGGCTGAATGGTACTGCCCTTGATACTGGCCATGTAGTCAGAAACTGTAAGGCTGGAGATGATGTCCTGGTAGTCAGTAAATGGGGGGCTGATAGTGCTGTCCTGGGAGACAGTAATGGTGAAGCTGGAGGTGCTGTCCTGGGAGACAGTAATGGTGAAGCGGGAGGTGCTGTCCTGGGAGACAGTAATGGTGAAGCTGGAGATGCTGTCCTGGGAGACAGTAATGGGGAAGCTGGAGATGCTGTCCTGGGAGACAGTAATGGTGAAGCTGGAGATTTTGTCCAGGTAGTCGGGAATTATACGCAGGAAGGAATACATATAAATGACCTCAATGGGGACAGGAGCCATAGTAGGGAAACAAGTGTAGTCAAAGATAAGATAAAACCAATATTGCAAACTAGAAATACCGCAGGAAATAGGAAACAAGAGGACTCCACTAGCAATAGTGAGGATATATTACCAAAAACAACTGGTGGGAGCTCCATTGTTGGTGCTAAGGAGGATAGAAGTAAGACAGGGAAACATGCACCAACAGGGAATACAGTCACAGAAACCCAAGGCAAACGGAAACCAAGCCTGTGCACATACTATGCACTCGGTATCTGCTGGCATGGGAAATCTGGAAAAACAGATGGGACGTGCAACTATGACCACCCTAGAAAATGCCATGCCCATATGACAACAGGAAAATGCGAACTCCCTTCCTGTAAGCTTTTTCACCCTGAACTGTGTACCTCTTCAGTACAGGAAAGACTGTGCTATAACTTAAATTGCCAGGCATACCATCTAAAGGGGACAAAAAGATACAAAACATCCAGGCCAGGGGAAAACCTGGGTAGCCACAGCCACTCAAGAGGGAGAGGTTTTTTAGTGCCAGGAAGGAAAAAAAACTGGCAGGAAATGGCAGAAATCGTACACCAAATCCAGTCATTCCTGGAGTGGAACCACAGTACCAACAGACCCCTGGCAGTCTTCAAGCTGGCACTGGACAAGCACCTAAAGTCAGTTCCTGATCAGCCGGGCTGTGGCTCGTACGTTGGTTTGCGTGCAGCCAGCAGCAACAGCCTGGTTGATCAGGCGCTGATCCACCAGGAGGCCTGGTCACAGACCGGGCCGCGGGGGCGTTGACCCCCGAAACTCTCTCCAGGTAAACAGTCGATGGCCTCCACTCCAAACCAACAGATACAGATACTAATGCGGGAAAAAAATCCCCCCCAGTACCAACAATACCACCAGTCCGATAACATTCTTTTTTGCAAACATACAGGGTCTAAAGCCAGCAACAAACAACAAAATACCTTTCATCCGTGGACTGCTTGCAGAGGCAAAGGCAATGTTCGCGGCTTTCACTGAGACCCACATAAAGGATCACTTGGACAACGAAATATGGATCCCAGGTTACAACCTATACAGATGTCACAGAGTGTACAGGCAAAAGGGGGGGGGGGGTTGGCCTGTACATTGCAGAGTCACTTGTTTGCACAGAACTGCTAAATGCCTCAAATGATGTAGTGGAAGTTTTAGCAGTAATGGTCGAGAACCAAAACCTAGTCATTGTGGTAGTCTACAAGCCTCCGGATGCAACATCCCAGCAATTCCAGGAACACCTGTTAAAAATTGACCACTGTCTGGAAAACCTTCCAGCTCCTGCACCCAACATCTTGCTCCTGGGGAATTTCAACTTAAGGCACCTAAAATGGAGGAATATAGCAAATAATATTGTTGCAGTAATAACACCAGGAGGCAACTCTGATGAAAACTCACACTCATGCGAGCTTTTAAATCTCTGCACAAAATTCAATTTAAACCAGCAAATAATAGAGCCTACTAGACTGGAGAATACATTAGACCTCATCTTCTCTAACAATGATGATCTGATAAGAAATGTCACCATATCAAAAAACAATATACTCAGATCACAACATAATTGAAGTTCAGTCACGTAGGCGCGGAGAACCAGACCGACATAATGAGATTAGTCACGAGGGAGCATTCACCAAATTCAACTTCAATAACAAAAACATAAAGTGGGACCAAGTAAACCAAGTCCTAACCGATATAAGCTGGGAAGATATACTAAGCAACACAGACCCCAACTTATGCACAGTACTAGCTCCCATCTTGTTCCTTATCCTCATATCCGACATAGACAAGGATGTCAGCCACAGCACCGTGTCTTCCTTTGCAGATGACACCCGAATCTGCATGACAGTGTCTTTCATTGCAGACACTGCAAGGCTCCAGGCGGACATCAACCAAATCTTTCAGTGGGCTGCGGAAAACAATATGAAGTTCAACGATGAGAAATTTCAATTACTCAGTATTTCTTCTCCTATGCCAAATCAAAATCGAGAACAACGCCCAGTATTGGGCTCCTACTTAAACAAGATGGGTCCTACACAGATGACAGCAAGGAAATGAGTGAGCTACTCAAGTCCCAATATGACTCAGTTTTTAGCATGCCGCTAACCTGACTGAGAGTCGAAGATCAAAATGAATTTTTTATGAGAGAGCCACAAAATTTGATTAACACAAGCCTATCCGATGTTATCCTGACGCCAAATGACTTCGAACAGGCGATAAATGACATGCCCATGCACTCTGCCCCAGGGCCAGACTCATGGAACTCTGTGTTCATCAAGAACTGCAAGAAGCCCCTATCACGAGCCTTTTCCATCCTATGGAGAGGGAGCATGGACACGGGGGTCGTCCCTCAGTTACTAAAAACAACAGACATAGCCCCACTCCACAAAGGGGGCAGTAAAGCAACAGCAAAGAACTACAGACCAATAGCACTAACATCCCATATCATAAAAATCTTTGAAAGGGTCCTAAGAAGCAAGATCACCACCCATCTAGAAACCCATCAGTTACACAACCCAGGGCAACATGGGTTTAGAACAGGTCGCTCCTGTCTGTCTCAACTACTGGATCACTACGACAAGGTCCTAAATGCACTAGAAGACAAAAAGAATGCAGATGTAATATATACAGACTTTGCAAAAGCCTTCGACAAGTGTGACCATGGCGTAATAGCGCACAAAATGCGCGCTAAAGGAATAACAGGAAAAGTCGGTCGATGGATCTATAATTTCCTCACTAACAGAACACAGAGAGTAGTCGTCAACAGAGTAAAGTCCGAGGCAGCTACGGTGAAAAGCTCTGTTCCACAAGGCACAGTACTAGCTCCCATCTTGTTCCTCATCCTCATATCCGACATAGACAAGGATGTCAGCCACAGCACCGTGTCTTCCTTTGCAGATGACACCCGAATCTGCATGACAGTGTCTTCCATTGCAGACACTGCAAGGCTCCAGGCGGACATCAACCAAATCTTTCAGTGGGCTGCAGAAAACAATATGAAGTTCAACGATGAGAAATTTCAATTACTCAGATATGGTAAACATGAGGAAATTAAATCTTCATCAGAGTACAAAACAAATTCTGGCCTCGAAATAGAGCGAAACACCAACGTCAAAGACCTGGGAGTGATTATGTCGGAGGATCTCACCTTCAAGGACCATAACATTGTATCAATCGCATCTGCTAGAAAAATGACAGGATGGATAATGAGAACCTTCAAAACTAGGGAGGCCAAGCCCATGATGACACTCTTCAGGTCACTTGTTCTATCTAGGCTGGAATATTGCTGCACTCTAACAGCACCTTTCAAGGCAGGTGAAATTGCCGACCTAGAAAATGTACAGAGAACTTTCACGGCGCGCATAACGGAGATAAAACACCTCAATTACTGGGAGCGCTTGAGGTTTCTAAACCTGTATTCCCTGGAACGCAGGAGGGATAGATACATGATTATATACACCTCGAAAATCCTAGAGGGACTAGTACCGAACTTGCACACGAAAATCACTCACTACGAAAGCAAAAGACTTGGCAGACGATGCACCATCCCCCCAATGAAAAGCAGGGGTGTCACTAGCACGTTAAGAGACCATACAATAAGTGTCAGGGGCCCGAGACTATTCAACTGCCTCCCAGCACACATAAGGGGGATTACCAACAGACCCCTGGCAGTCTTCAAGCTGGCACTGGACAAGCACCTAAAGTCAGTTCCTGATCAGCCGGGCTGTGGCTCGTACGTTGGTTTGCGTGCAGCCAGCAGCAACAGCCTGGTTGATCAGGCGCTGATCCACCAGGAGGCCTGGTCAGAGACCGGGCCGCGGGGGCGTTGACCCCCGAAACTCTCTCCAGGTAAACTCCAGGTAATGGTAAACATGAGGAAATTAAATCTTCATCAGAGTACAAAACAAATTCTGGCCACAAAATAGAGCGAAACACCAACGTTAAAGACCTGGGAGTGATTATGTCGGAGGATCTCACCTTCAAGGACCATAACATTGTATCAATCGCATCTGCTAGAAAAATGACAGGATGGATAATGAGAACCTTCAAAACTAGGGAGGCCAAGCCCATGATGACACTCTTCAGGTCACTTGTTCTATCTAGGCTGGAATATTGCTGTACTCTAACAGCACCTTTCAAGGCAGGTGAAATTGCTGACCTAGAAAATGTACAGAGAACTTTCACGGCGAGCATAACGGAGATAAAACACCTCAATTACTGGGAGCGCTTGAGGTTTCTAAACCTGTATTCCCTGGAACGCAGGAGGGAGAGATACATGATTATATACACCTGGAAAATCCTAGAGGGACTAGTACCGAACTTGCACACGAAAATCACTCACTACGAAAGCAAAAGACTTGGCAGACGATGCACCATCCCCCCAATGAAAAGCAGGGGTGTCACTAGCACGTTAAGAGACCATACAATAAGTGTCAGGGGCCCGAGACTGTTCAACTGCCTCCCAGCACACATAAGGGGGATTACCAACAGACCCCTGGCAGTCTTCAAGCTGGCACTGGACAAGCACCTAAAGTCAGTTCCTGATCAGCCGGGCTGTGGCTTGTACGTTGGTTTGCCTGCAGCCAGCAGCAACAGCCTGGTTGATCAGGCTCTGATCCACCAGGAGGCCTGGTCACAGACCGGGCCGAGGGGGCGTTGACCCCCGAAACTCTCTCCAGGTAAACTCCAGAACAGATTAACTCGGTGGCACTCGATGTATGCAAAAGGCTTATTCCTCTAAGAAAAAGGAGGAGTAGATGTAAAACAGAAAGAGACAGGCACTCCCTTTACAGGCGACGGAAAAGAATAACAGAGCGGCTAAAAGAGGTCAATATATCTGAAATGCGTAGGGAGACACTGGTCAGAGAAATAGCAAGCATCGAACTTAAGCTAAAAGAATCGTTTAGGAGTCAGGAATCGCGGGAAGAACTAAAAGCCATAAATGAAATCGAAAGAAACCCAAAGTATTTCTTCTCCTATGCCAAATCAAAATCGAGAACAACGTTCAGTATTGGGCCCCTACTTAAACAAGATGGGTCCTACACAGATGACAGCAAGGAAATGAGTGAGCTACTCAAGTCCCAATATGACTCAGTTTTTAGCAAGCCGCTAACCAGACTGAGAGTCGAAGATCAAAATGAATTTTTTATGAGAGAGCCACAAAATTTGATTAACACAAGCCTATCCGATGTTATCCTGACGCCAAATGACTTCGAACAGGCGATAAATGACATGCCCATGCACTCTGCCCCAGGGCCAGACTCATGGAACTCTGTGTTCATCAAGAACTGCAAGAAGCCCC
The DNA here is from genome assembly GCF_038502225.1 of Cherax quadricarinatus. Lineage (NCBI taxonomy): Eukaryota > Metazoa > Arthropoda > Malacostraca > Decapoda > Parastacidae > Cherax > Cherax quadricarinatus. The sequence continues at coordinate 505,991 of NW_027195045.1, forward strand.
TATCACGAGCCTCTTCCATCCTATGGAGAGGGAGCATGGACACGGGGGTCGTCCCACAGTTACTAAAAACAATAGACATAGCCCCACTCCACAAAGGGGGCAGTAAAGCAACAGCAAAGAACTACAGACCAATAGCACTAACATCCCATATCATAAAAATCTTTGAAAGGGTCCTAAGAAGCAAGATCACCACCCATCTAGAAACCCATCAGTTACACAACCCAGGGCAACATGGGTTTAGAACAGGTCGCTCCTGTGTGTCTCAACTATTGGATCACTACGACAAGGTCCTAAATGCACTAGAAGACAAAAAGAATGCAGATGTAATATATACAGACTTTGCAAAAGCCTTCGACAAGTGTGACCATGGCATAATAGCGCACAAAATGCGTGCTAAAGGAATAACAGGAAAAGTCGGTCGATGGATCTATAATTTCCTCACTAACAGAACACAGAAAGTAGTCGTCAACAGAGTAAAGTCCGAGGCAGCTACGGTGAAAAGCTCTGTTCCACAAGGCACAGTACTCGCTCCCATCTTGTTCCTCATCCTTATATCCGACACAGACAAGGATGTCAGCCACAGCACCGTGTCTTCCTTTGCAGATGACACCCGAATCTGCATGACAGTGTCTTCCATTGCAGACACTGCAAAGCTCCAGGCGGACATCAACCAGTTCTTTCAGTGGGCTGCAGAAAACAATATGAAGTTCAACGATGAGAAATTTCAATTACTCAGATATGGTAAACATGAGGAAATTAAATCTTCATCAGAGTACAAAACAAATTCTGGCCACAAAATAGAGCGAAACACCAACGTCAAAGACCTGGGAGTGATCATGTCGGAGGATCTCACCTTCAAGGACCATAACATTGTATCAATCGCATCTGCTAGAAAAATGACAGGATGGATAATGAGAACCTTCAAAACTAGGGAGGCCAAGCCCATGATGACACTCTTCAGGTCACTTGTTCTATCTAGGCTGGAATATTGCTGCACACTAACAGCACCTTTCAAGGCAGGTGAAATTGCCGACCTAGAAAATGTACAGAGAACTTTCACGGCGCGCATAACGGAGATAAAACACCTCAATTATTGGGAGCGCTTGAGGTTCCTAAACCTGTATTCCCTGGAACGCAGGAGGGAGAGATACCTGATTATATACACCTGGAAAATCCTAGAGGGACTAGTACCGAACTTGCACACGAAAATCAGTCACTACGAAAGCAAATGACTTGGAAGACGATGCACCATCCCCCCAATGAAAAGCAGGGGTGTCACTAGCACGTTAAGAGACCATACAATAAGTGTCAGGGGCCCGAGACTGTTCAACTGCCTCCCAGCACACATAAGGGGGATTACCAACAGACCCCTGGCAGTCTTCAAGCTGGCACTGGACAAGCACCTAAAGTCAGTTCTGGATCAGCCGGGCTGTGGCTCGTACGTTGGTTTGCGTGCAGCCAGCAGCAACAGCCTGGTTGATCAGGCTCTGATCCACCAGGAGGCCTGGTCACAGACCGGGCCGCGGGGGCGTTGACCCCCGGAACTCTCTCCAGGTAAACTCCAGGTAAACATGATACACAGTCTCTTCCCCACTGCATCTGCCACACCCCCCACCCTCGATAACCCTCCTATCTTGGAGCATCGCTCCCATTGGCAAAATCCCATGCAGGAAATGATACATAACCTCACGCATCCTAGGTCGTACCCTTAATTTACTAAATCTTCGCCATATTACATCCCATGCATACATGGGGTAGATGCCTTCAACCGGCGCCACTACATGTCCCTGTAACAATTTACATAAAGTTCCCACCTTTACTTTTCCCGGTTCCCTAGCTAACACTGTTTCACATTCTTTCATTTCTGCCCCTCCATACCATTTCCTCAGGTGAGCATGTACCTTACTTTGCTGACCCCCCCTCCATCCACCTGCACTCATCACTTCCCTTTTAATAAACACACATTTCACGTGCTTTCTCAAGTGCAACAAACCCAACCCTTCCCTACATACCGGCAATGTCACTACCTCCCTTCGCAACCAGTTGCACCCTGAACCCCACAAAAATTTGAACACCATTCTAAGAATACTTGTGATCGCCGTTCCTGTTAACGGCATCACAGCCGAAACTAACCAGACTTTACTATATAGTAATATATTGATGACAATTGCACGTTGCCTAAGGGTTAGATGGTGAGGTTGCAGCATTCCCAACCGTCCCTGCACCTGTTCCACCATCCTATTCTAATTGTTAACCCTTGCAGCACTCAGGTCAGCCTCTTACATGACACTGCAGATTTTCAGACTCCCGGTCCGCCACTGCACAACATCACATCCCCATTCTAATCTCCCTGCGCACTCTCCCAGCCCCATTATCATTGACTTTTCCAGATTTACCTTCATCCCAGTAGCTCTCCCAAAATTGTGTACAACTTCCCCTGAAAGTCATAACCGTATCTCCTCACTCACCATAATAGTTGTATCATCAACATAGCCCACCAAACCAGGCCAAGGCTTCTGCTCACCATCTCCCCACCCCTGTCCTTAGACGATCCTCCACCATCCTATAAAAGGGATCCTGAACACATGCAAACAATAGTTGTGATAATGGACATCCCTGCCGAAGACCCACTCCGTGATGACTCCCTCCCCCACACACCCATTAATTTGCACCCTTACATTCGTGTTTGAGTACAACGTATCCACCCACCCCACTATTTCTTCGCCAAACCCCTGTCATAGGAGAATATCCCGCAAAGCCTTTCTTTCCACCCTGTCATAACCCCCTTGCCAATCCAATGCCACCAACGCCCCTCTTCCCCTTTCCATGTCCTCCAGGAACCCCTTTATGATCCCGTGGCCCTCACCCATTAACCTACCAGGTAACCCAAACTGAGACTCAAACACGACCCTCCCCACAACACATTTAAGCCGATTCCCAAGAATTTTTGTGAACAATTTATAATCAGCACAAAGCAACGAAATGGCTCGGTAATCCCGAAGAGTACTCTGCTGTTTACCCTTTGGGACCAACACCACCACCGCCGTTGCCTGCAATTCTCCCATTTTACCTCCTTCTTTCATGGCATTCATTAACCCTACTAAGAAACCCCTAGGCAGACCCCAGTGCTGTACATAAAATTCACTTGGTAAACCATCGATCCTGGGTGCCTTTCCCTTCCTCATGTCCATAAGGGCTCTCCATATTTCCTCCTCCTCAATGACCCCACCCAGTGCCTCCCGATCACTCCTCCCCAGTTTGCACGGCACATACTCACATACCTGCCAAAGAACCTTGCCATCCACCCCACTACTTTTCCCGTATTCCTCAAACCATCTATCTGCATATGCACTCATCCCCGTGGTTTCCCGTAATACCTGACCCTCTCTAAAATCCCCCACCGAAGAAATGACTTGCAATCCCGGTATTGTAGTCGTTCACTGTCGTACATTCTGTCCTCGCAGCACACAATCCGATGGCTTGTCACCCCAGAGTACTTCGTCCAACCCAGCCTGTACCCATACCGCTGCAAAACGTACTTCTTGCAAATCCTTTATCCTGTCCTTCAATATGTGTATATCCTCCACTGTGTACACACCGGCCACCGCCCCCCCTCGTAACAATCCTGTAATCTAGATTCTAAATAATTTGACAAACCATACCGCAATTGATTAATGCGTTTGCCCTCCCTCACATAAAATTGACGTATTCTTACCTTAGCCACACTATCCCACCATCCTACCACATCCTCCTCAGTCCTTCTGTCTGTACAGAGCTGTTGCCAAAATACTGCAAAACCTTCCACTCCCTCCCTATCCCCCAAAACCATCGTGTTCAGTTTCCAATATCTTCCCTGCCTATGAGCCAAAGCATCCCACCCCACCTCCACTAATACTGCCCTATGATCGGAAGATACCATCTCAATAGTTTTAAAAGACTCTATCAAAACCCTCTGAGATAAAAATAACCTGTCCAAACGAGGCGCATATCCCAGTCTTATAAATGTATGTTCCACCTCCCACAGACCTCCCCTGAAAGCATCACGTAACTGAAGATCTCTAAGCAGGCCCACCATGACCGAGGAAAAAAAATATCCCACTCCTCTGGGTTCCACGTCTGCCCTCTTAACTACACAATTCCAATCCTCCCCCACAATCGCCACAAACGGTAACGTGCGTAGTAGTACACAAGTTCCTCCCACACAAAATCCATCTTTACTTTCACGTCACTTTCTGCTGGGGCATACACACACACACACAAACGCCACTCTCTCTCTCATCCACCATCCTTCCACACATAATACTCTCCCCCCTCCCCCCCTCTTTTTGTGCAATACAAATGGGCTCGCCTCCCTGATCAACACACCCACTCCTCCTTTTAAACGCTCAGACGGCAACACATAAGCCTGATGCCGAGGCACCACTAATTCACGACCAAGCTTAAAATTGTGCTCCTGCACAAAAGCTACGTCAACCTTGTACCTATTCAAAAACATCCTGAAGCACTCACGTTTAACACCATCACACAGACCATTAATATTTATTGTTACACACCTGACGCCGGTTTAAGGTTTCCCTCTCTTCCTCATGTCAAGACTCTTCCCTTTCAGACCATTCCTCTGGGCTTTGACTTTGCTACATACTCCACCCTCCTTCCCAACCACCCCCCCCTTCTGTTGTGGCCCACTCGTAGAGTCACTCTGGGTACCATAACCCCATGTCTTTTTCCCCGGCCTTTACGCCAGCGTCAGAACATCATCCGAATCTGATGCTGCTGCCCTTTTCCTTGTAGCTCCCTCAGTTTCCATATCTGAGTCCTGGGAGCCAACACAATGGACTTCCACCTCTACCACCCTTAATCTGCCTCCATGTCCTTCCATGGCACTCGCACTGTCCATCACAGGTGCCACCTGATCCCTCCTCCCCGCACACACCTGCCCTGATCCCAGGTTCCTGCTCGCTGTGACTCTCCACCTCTGTAGACTGTAACATAGTGTGTATCAACGTCTCCAACTCCTCCTCAATAGCTTTCACTGTTGCGCCCACCTGCACCTCCTCACTTGACAACTGTACTGTTGATGGGCTACCACGCCCTCCTCCTTGCCCCCGTTCTTCCTTAGGCATCGGTTTCTCATGCGCAGGTGCTCTGCCCCTTGCCGGCCCATGAGCCATATTCCGCTTGCCACAGTCTGCCACCATATGGTCATATTCCAGTGGCAGTGGCAGCGGCAGTGGCAACAGGAACCTTGTCCTCTATTTTTACTTCTACCTGAGGTTCCCAGCAGCTCAGTGATGACCTAATCAAGACCCGCATAACACTAACATGTGTGGATACCCAGAATGATATAAAGCAACTGCAGAAATCACCCAAAAGTTCACAAATTACCAACTAATAGGACTCGTACTAGCAACTCCTACCGCGCTGCCACTGAAGTGATACTCCACAACATTCACCCATCACCCATCGCCTACTATTCACCCGAAGTCACAGCCAATGGACAAGGGTCAGAACAATAAAAGAAGATCCAGTAACCAGCTAAGGACTCCTAACATCAAAGGTGAGAGCAGTAATAACACGAGGAAAACTTGTGGTACTGCCAGCCAGGACACAACCCTCGTCACCCACCGGCATCACCACAACACACGACAGACAACACCAAACATGGCCACCGCTACAGTCCAAGATAACTCCTTCCCAGTATTTGATGTCAAGAAGATCACCGACCCAGAAATAGCTAAACTCCTTATGATTCAGAACCAAACGATCACCAAACTAACTCAAGAAATGCAGGAACTAAAGGCTAGCAATGCAGATTACCTCAACAAGATCACTGCTCTAGAACATAAACTAGACACTCTAGAACAACAAAGCAACACCCACACCCGGTCCCTAGACACCATCAACACTCTAAAAGACCAAGTCACCCTACTTACTACCAACATTACAGAGGAAAGATCAAGAGTGGACCAACAACTTGCCAATGTCATAACCAACTTCCAAGACCATAATGACCAACAGCAGCTATCTGACGCTGTTGTAGTTAACAGCAAACATCTCCCACCCACAGTCACCCAAGAGACCTGCATGGAGACCACCCTACAGCTTATCAAGGACCACCTTCGCCTTAACATACATAGTGATGACCTAAAGGATTGCAAACTGATGATCTACCAAGCAGGAAAAAAAACAGTGCTGTTAAAATTCCAAACTAGCCTACAAAGTAACAACCTACTAAAAACATCTATTTCTATGAAAACTGATGTTTACGTCAATGAGTGCCTTACCAAAACAATACAAAACCTTCTTTATCGGCTAAGAAAATTGCGCTATGCCCAAAAAATTCACCAGTGCTTTGTGAGGGATGGAAAAATAGCAGTTAGGAAACAGCCCACTGGGAAGAGATACTTCATCTCCACAGAACATGACCTTAAAACATTCCTAAGTGAGGCTGGACTAACAGAATCAGAGTAAAGTGCAGATAATACCCATAGTCCACCGTTAGTGTTATATTGTCATAAATTTGTGCCCCCCTAAAATTCTAATACCCCAACTACTTTTGATTGTCATTGTTGTATTCAACGACCATTCTACCTCATAGTCTTAATTGTGTTTAATATATACAGAATCTGTCTCCTTTTTTACAACTTACCACATCACTGTTCCATCTTATTTCACTATAAACTAACCATAACTTGTCTTCAATAATTCTACCTCACTTTAAAAAATACTCAATTGCCCAATTTTATTCTAAATCCCTATTATTGCCCAATTTTACTTTAAACTATATTGATCAAACTTATTGTAAACTTCTTTTATTGACCATTTTTATTCCATACTTTTTTAAACTAGTATTTTCAACTACAACTTTTATATTATCCTGTCTACCATCTTACTAGCATATTATAACCAAGTCATTGCCATTTTTATTTTTATCATTTTTTTTATTATTCTTTTGCTACCTTAATTTGTGTATTTTAACCTGTCAATTTAAATCTAATTATACTCTAATTCTTGTAAACAACTTATATAAGACCTTAGTGCAATTACAATTGAGAGTCTTGTTCCTTTATTATATTATTAGATTAATCACAGTTTTACTCTAGCTCATTCTAGCTCAATACATAGTCAATACCAAATTCACTATACTAGACCATAGTGCAATTACTAGTGAGAGACTGGTGCTATTTGTAATTAGTATTTTTATATTATTAGACTAAACCTAGTTGTACTATAGCTCTTTCCAGCTCAATACATAGTCAATACCAAATTCACTATATTAGACCATAGTGCAATTACTAGTGAGAGACTAGTGCTATTTTTAATCTGTATTTTTATATTATTAGATTAAACCTATTGTACTATAGCTCATTCTAGCTCAAAACATAGACTCCACAAAAGTCATTATTAGACCTTAGTGCAATTACAAGTGAGAGTCTTGTTCTATTTTTAATTTGTATTTTTATATTACTAGTTTATACCTAGTTGTACTTTAGTTCATTCCAGCACAACAAATAGACAACATCAACTTCATTATGTGTAGTAGTGACTATACCCTACATGACCAAAATACTCTAGCTATATACTTGTCCAAACTTCCTACCACTACAGATATCAGTACTAGAACTCAACACACAACTCAGGATATAAATAACCATAATTTAAACCTAGAAGATGATTGATCACGTTGACCCTGATCTAAACCTCCATAATCTGACACCCAATCAAAACCTATTGGAAAGTAACTGCCTTTATTACACAGCATCACAAGCCACCACTATCCTAAACAATGCTAAAAGTCTATCAGTTCTTAACTACAACATCAGGTCCTTAAGCAAACACTATGATGACCTCCTAGCACTCCTTGAATCACTAAAGACACCCTTCTCCTGCATTATTCTTACTGAGACCTGGCTTAAGCAGGACACAATAGATATCTACCCTCTACAGTCTACCAGGATACACAGCAATTCACAACTGCAGACCAAACCAAGTTGGGGGTGGTATTGCAATCTATTACTCTAACCAATTATCTTGTCTTAGCACCACTTGCTTTAGTGATGAATATGGGGAATACATTTTTGCTAATTTTACTGTAAAAAACCTTAAGACGCCTATAACAATCGGTGCCATTTACCGGATACCTCACACAAACATCCCAAATTTCAGTGAGAAATTAAAGTCACTAATAACAAACAGACAAATGAATAAGCACCACCTTCTCTTAGCTGGAGACTTCAACATCAACCTTGGCTTACTAGATGATCAGCCTGTAACTGATTTCATCAACAATATGAACAACACAATTCTCATACCTGGAGTTTACCTGGAGAGAGTTCCGGGGGTCAACGCCCCCGCGGCCCGGTCTGAGACCAGGCCTCCTGGTGGACAGCCTGATTTCATCAACAATATGAACAACACACTTCTCATACCAACAATAACTAAACCAACCAGGCTCACTGAGACAAGTGCAACCATAATAGACCACATATGGACCAATATACTAGCCCCCCTTAAATCAGGGATAATCACAGATAGCACTACAGACCACTACCCTACCTTCCTCCTGACAAACATTAGTAAACCACCACTTGAATACAACAAAGTCTCATTTAGACTCCATGACGAGGCCTCAGTAAGGAAGTTCACAGCTGACCTAGAGACTGTTGATTGGCCTACAGAATTCTCCAAGGCCAATGGTATTGATGACTGGACAGACATTTTTCTTAACAAATTACTTAGACTATACAACAAACATTGTCCTATAAAAACAAAACAGATCACAAACAAACGGCTTGGTTGCCCATGGCTAACCAGCACCATTCTGAAATCCATTGACAAGAAACACCAATATGAAAAGCAATATAGACAGGGCTTAATACACAAAGATATTCTTAAACACTATTCATCAGCTCTCACCAAAGTAATAAAGAAAGCCAAACAACTATACTACTCCAGCAGATTCACAGACACTAGAGGAGATATAAAAAAGACCTGGAAAACACTCTCTCAGATTCTAGGGACCCACAAACTGAGAAAAACCAAGAATATTGTCCTAACTAAACCTAATGAAACACCACTACATCCCACTGACACAGCTAACAAGATAAACGACTTCTTCTCAACCATAGGATCTAATCTCGCCAGTAAAATCCCACATACCAATGCCCATGCCGGGGACTACCTAGATGGGAATTTCCCTAATTCCTTCTATCTTGCACCAACTGAGCCCACGGAAGTCACTGAGATTATAAAGTCACTTAAAAATAACTCGGGGAATCTGTCTCATGTCCCACCATTACTGTACAAGCGAGCGGCCCATGTCCTTTCGCATGCTATTTCATTACTTTTTAACAAGTCACTAGAGACTAGCACCTTCCCGAAACTACTCAAGATGGCAAGGGTTACACCAATACATAAAGGTGGTGACCCTACAGACTTAAACAACTATAGGCCAATATCTAACTTACCATTGCTATCCAAAATCTTTGAGAAACTCGTGCACAGGAGACTGTATTCATTTATAACGGCTCAAAACATACTGAACCCCTGCCAATTTGGATTCAGGAAAAATAAAAGCACTAATGATGCAATCATAAAAATGCTAGATCTGCTTTACACAGCATTGGAAAATAAGGAATATCCACTAGGAATTTTTATTGACCTAAGAAAAGCTTTTGACACAGTAGACCACGACATCCTACTCCACAAACTTGATCATTACGGTATAAGAGGCCATGCGCTTGCTTATTTCAAATCTTACATTACTAATAGGTATCAGTACGTCACCATTAAAGACACAGCATCAGCAACACGGCCACTTGATACTGGAGTTCTGCAGGGAAGTGTCCTTGGTCCCCTGCTCTTCCTCATATACATCAATGACCTTCCAAACGTATCCCAACACCTGAAACCCATTCTCTTTGCTGATGACACGACTTATGTCATCTCTCACCCTAATCTTGCCACCCTCAACACCATTGTGAATGAGGAGCTGATTAAAATATCGACTTGGATGACAGCCAATAAACTTACGCTTAACACTGACAAAACCTACTATATTATGTTTGGTAGCAGAGCAGGAGATGCACAAATTAACATTAAGATTGACAACACTCTAATTACCAGAAATAATGGGGGCAAATTCCTAGGCTTATACCTGAATTTCAGCACCCATATCCAGCATATAACCAAAAAAGTATCCAAAACGGTTGGGATCCTCTCCAAGATATGGTACTACGTACGCAAAATGCCCTTCTCACACTATACCACTCATTTATCCATACCTCACCTATGCTATTTGTACTTGGGGATCAACTGCAGCAACACACCTAAAGCCAATAATAACCCAACAAAAAGCTGCAGTAAGAATAATCACTAAATCCCATCCCTGGCAACACACCCCCCCACTCTTCATAGACCTAAACTTACTCCCAGTTCAGTACATCCACACTTACTACTGTGCAATCTACATCTACAGGGCCTTAAACTCTAATATCAACCTTGACCTAAAACGCTTTCTTGATAGTTGTGAGAGAACCCACAGGCATAACACCAGACACAAACATCTCTACGACATTCCCCGTGTCCGACTAAACCTTTACAAAAATTCAATGTTTGTCAAAGGCCCTAAAATCTGGAATACCCTACCTGAGAACTCTAGAACTGCAGACACATTCATCACTTTCAAAACTACCATTAGAAAACATCTTATCTCCCTGATACACCCCGTCAACTAACTACACGAATACCACCTGGTGGTTCACACTTACACTCACTCACTCATTTGACCATAAACAGAAATATTAATCTCAATCTTAAAATAATGAATCCTGTGATACTCCAATACTGAAACTATGTACTGTGCCAAAACAAAAGCATTCACATTGCTAAACTCACAAACTAGTATTTAGTCACTTAGCCATAATACCAACTTACCTCATAATTTGTAATATTTTACAATTAAGAATAAAACTAAGTCTGCCCGAAATGCCTAGCCATGCTAAGCGTTCTAGTGGTACACTCTGTAATCACAATTTTACTACATGTAAACCACACAATAACCAAATTTCTGTAAACTCAGCATTGTAATCCTTATAGAGAATAAACTTTGAATTTGAATTTGAATATTCACCACACAGTCGGCACGTACATCCCATATCATAAAAATCTTTGAAAGGGTCCTAAGAAGCAAGATCACCACCCATCTAGAAACCCATCAGTTACACAACCCAGGGCAACATGGGTTTAGAACAGGTCGCTCCTGTCTGTCTCAACTATTGGATCACTACGACAAGGTCTTAAATGCACTAGAAGACAAAAAGAATGCAGATGTAATATATACAGACTTTGCAAAAGCCTTCGACAAGTGTGACCATGGCGTAATAGCGCACAAAATGCGTGCTAAAGGAATAACAGGAAAAGTCGGTCGATGGATCTATAATTTCCTCACTAACAGAACACAGAGAGTAGTCGTCAACAGAGTAAAGTCCGAGGCAGCTACGGTGAAAAGCTCTGTTCCACAAGGCACAGTACTCGCTCCCATCTTGTTCCTCATCCTCATATCCGACATAGACAAGGATGTCAGCCACAGCACCGTGTCTTCCTTTGCAGATGACACCCGAATCTGCATGACAGTGTCTTCCATTGCAGACACTGCAAGGCTCCAGGCGGACATCAACCAAATCTTTCAGTGGGCTGCAGAAAACAATATGAAGTTCAACGATGAGCAATTTCAATTACTCAGATATGCTAAACACGAGGAAATTAAATCTTCATCAGAGTACAAAACAAATTCTGGCCACAAAATAGAGCGAAACACCAACGTCAAAGACCTGGGAGTGATCATGTCGGAGGATCTCACCTTCAAGGACCATAACATTGTATCAATCGCATCTGCTAGAAAAATGACAGGATGGATAATGAGAACCTTCAAAACTAGGGAGGCCAAGCCCATGATGACACTCTTCAGGTCACTTGTTATATCTAGGCTGGAATATTGCTGCATACTAACAGCACCTTTCAAGGCAGGTGAAATTGCCGACCTATAAAATGTACAGAGAACTTTCATGGCGCGCATAATGGAGATAAAACACCTCAATTATTGGGAGCGCTTGAGGTTCCTAAACCTGTATGCCCTGGAACGCAGGAGGGAGAGATACATGATTATATACACCTGGAAAATCCTAGAGGGACTAGTACCGAACTTGCACACGAAAATCGCTCACTACGAAAGCAAAAGACTTGGCAGACGATGCACCATCCCCCCAATGAAAAGCAGGGGTGTCACTAGCCCGTTAAGAGACCATACAATAAGTGTCAGGGGCCCGAGACTGTTCAACTGCCTCCCAGCACACATAAGGGGTATTACCAACAGACCCCTGGCAGTCTTCAAGCTGGCACTGGACAAGCACCTAAATTCAGTTCCGGATCAGCCGGGCTGTGGCTCGTACGTTGGTTTGCGTGCAGCCAGCAGCAACAGCCTAGTTGATCAGGCTCTGATCCACCAGGAGGCCTGGTCACAGACCGGGCCACGGGGGCGTTGACCCCTGGAACTCTCTCCAGGTAAACTCCAGGTAAACACTACCATTACCTGGGTTCGAAACTCCTCGAGATATACATACGAGGGTATAGGATGCCTTAGCGTCATCTTGAGATTGAAAGAACCCTCAGGAAATCCTGTGTAAGCTCTTTTTGCCCATTTGCCAGGTTGGGCTAGATGTACAGTTCCATAACGTTCGAAAACATTTCGAATATCTACTTCATCAGCCTCAAAAGGCACGTTGCGGAGCTTGACCCACAAATAATGTCGTGATACATCCGTCAGCTTCACCCTCACTGTCGGTGTTACGTTAATGCTGACATCTTGGTAACGATCCACCAACGCCTCATGTACTTGAGCAGTTAGCACTTTCACGAATATTCTATAAACACCCTTCAGTGCCACTCCATACAAATCCTCGTCTCTGATGCCCCACTAATAAGTTCAATGACATTAGCTGCCTTACTGCGGTGGAGTGCGGTTGTGCTCCGCACCCCTCTGCTGTTTGTCAGGAGAGGTCTCATAGCAGCAATATGGCGCTGAGTATCCGACGTAGGGTGAACACTGTCGGCGTTGAGCTGCTTCGTGGGGCGATTTCCCCCCCTACGGCGCAGGTGTTACTTCCGACAATCATCAGGGAAACGTACGGAGTGCAGGATGATGAGGTTTATGGTGTGGCCCTGAATGGGGCCTATCGTCTATTCGTCAAGTTAAATTCAACGGCTGTGTACGAGTCGTTAGTGACGAAATTTGTGCATGTGAGTATTGATGTAACTCCAGCTGTCAAAGTGCGACTCATAGACGTCTCTCGCCACTATACATGGGTGAAGTTGCGAAATGTCCCCTTCGAGGCTGACGAGGAGGACTTACGGAAGGTGTTTGCAGCTTATGGTACCGTGCATCTGGCAACCCAAGGCAAGTGGGCGGCAGGTGCATACATGGGACGTCTGGAGGGTACATTCTCCCTCAAAATGACACTGAGGCACCCGATCCCGTCATACGTCGTGATGCCGGAGTTTAGGACCCAAATTCTAGTGGCGTATGCTGGGCAGCGACGAACATGCAGGTTGTGTGGGGAGTATGATGATATGGCGGCGACGTGTGGGAGGCAGTGGAGGGCGCCGGCGCAAACAGGTGGAGCACCAGTTACAGGTGTGGATGTCGTTGAGGAGAATTCCAAAGGAAAACGAGGAGATGGCCGTCTGTGGAGTGAAATTGTAGAAGAGTCTCTTGTGGTGCATGATGGGCGAGGCACGAGTTGTGTGGAGCCAAAAATGGCCACTTTGCCGGTGACGGGGGAGGAAGTGCTAATTCAGCAGGAGGTGAGAGAGCTGGAGGAGGAGCTCGACGAGGTATTGAAAACTTTACCTTCTTCGGGCGAGGATAATGGCTTGGTCCGTGAAATGGTGCCTGAGTTGAAAGGAGAGTGTGGCGGGACAGGCACGAGAAGGAAGGAGGACAACTGCAGGCACAGAGAGGAGTCACCGTGCTCTGTGCGACAGGTCACAGTAGAGGTTGATGTTCACTGTGAGGAATCTTCGGAAGACAGTGTGGCGGTAGAGGGTGTCACGAGGAAGAGGGCGGCTGCGTCAGACTCAGATGATGTCCTGACGCCTGCGCAGAGGTCTGGGAGGAAGGATGTATATTCTTGTGACAGCCAGGATAAGAGGCATCGGAAAGGGGGGGGGTGGATGGTGACAAACCACATGTTGACCCTGGGGCAAGAGGCCCTGGGAAGGTTGAGAGGAGAAAGGGTTGGAAGCTTTAGAAAGGCCTTAAGTGCATGACTGTGAATGTGAATGGACTGTGTACTGGTGTGAAGAGGGAATGCTTTCGTATGCTCTTACGTCGATACAGAGTGGACGTAGTCTTTCTACAGGAGCATAATTTCAGGGAGGGTAGAGTGCTCGAGGTGGAAGGGTATAAGGTGTTGACTCTGCCATCGGCACGTTTGAAAGGTGGTGTGGGTTTATTGATAAAGGAGGCGAGCCCATTTGTGTTGCAAAGACGTGAAGGGGGTGGGAGGGGGAGGGTGTTGCGTGTGGATGGGTGGTGGATGGGGCAGAGGGTAACCTTTGTAAGTGTGTATGCACCAGCTGAAAATGATATGAAAGTAAAGAGGGATTTTGTGTGTGATGATCTAGTTTTTGCTTTCCGTGGTTTACCTGAAGTGGCCATCGTAGGTGGGGACTGGAATTGTGTGATCAGGAGAGCGGATGTGGAACCATGAGGGGTGGGGCATATGTTGACAGCATTACGCAATCTTTTGGTGGACGTTCAGTTGAGGGATGTGGTAGGTGGGGGAGCGTGGGAGGTGGAGCATACTTTCGTGAGGCGAGGTTACGCAGCTAGGTTAGACAGGTTGTATATATCTCATAAGGTATTGTCAAAGTCTGTCCGTACTATTGAACTAGCTTTTTCAGATCATAGGGCGGTTGTCGCAGAAGTAGAGTGGGATTCTCTAGCTAGTATCTCTAGGGGATATTGGAAATTAAATACGAGTCTGTTGGAAGATGAGGAGGGGTTGGGGGGTTTTACGGAGCTGTGGGAGAGATTAACTGAGGAGGTACAAGGTGTGGAGGACGTGGTGACGTGGTGGGATGGTGTGGCTAAGGACCGGGATTCGGCATTATTATGTGAGGGAGGGGAAAAGGATTAATTCTTTAAAATTTGGGTTGCTTAATTATTTGGAGGACAGGTTACGGGGTTGTTATGTAAAAGGGGCAGTAGAGGGTGTCTATCTGATACTTAAAGAGCGGTTGCAGGAAATTCAGGACGAGTGGTTCCAAGCGGTGAGAGTAATGGCGGGGGTGGAGGAGGTGTTATGGGGAGATAGGCCGTCCTCGTGTGTGTTGCGCAGACAAAAACAACGTCAGCAGGCAACAGCTATTCCATGTTTGGAGGTTCTTGAGTCGGTGGGAGGGTATAGGGCGGGTCAGGTTATCCACACTACGGGTGGGATGGGGTTGTTTGCGGATAAGTGGTATGAATAGTATTGGCGGGAGGAAGGGGTAGGATTAGGGGATTTAGAGAGGGTGTGTGGAAGTGTGCCATGTAGGTTAGGACACAGTGATAGGGAAGCTTTGGGGGGGGACATAACTGAGGGGAAAATATGGAGAGCTTTGACTGCCATGTGAAAGGGCAAAGCTCCGGGAATCGATGGACTGCCGGCAGAGTTTAATCAACAGCATTGGGAGTTAATAAGAGGTTTTTTGGTGAGGTTACTAAACTTGATGAAGGTAAGGGGCAGGTTGGGTGAAAGACAGGCAACAGCTGTAGTTGTTTTGGTACCGAAGGGTAAGGAACAGCGTTTGCTCAGGGACTATAGAACAATATCGTTGTTATGTGCGGATTATAAGTTATTTGCAAAAATTTTAGGAAATAGGATCAAGTGTGTTGTAGGGAGGGTTGTATCGGAAACCCAGTTTGGGTTGCCAGGTAGGTCAATGGGGGTGGGACATGGTCTTTTAAGGGATTTCGTGGAAGAAAAAGGGGGGAAGGGGGGGTTTGGTTGCACTAGACTGGCAAGGAGCTTATGATAGGGTGGAGCGAGAGGCGTTGAGAGCTATCCTTAGGAAACAGGGCTATGGGGAAGAAATAGTGGGATGGGTAGAGGTGTTATATAGAGGGGCAATGGTGAGAGTACAGATTAATGGAAGATTTGGGGGGAGGATTGTAATGGGCAGAGGTCTTAGACAGGGGTGTCCTATGACACAGCTTTTATTTGCATGCATACAGGACCCCTTTTATAGAATGGTGGAGCACCATATGGGCGTTAGTGGAGGGGTTGGGGGGTACTGGGGGCGTTTGGCCTGTTCTCATAGGGTATGTAGATGATACCACTGTTTTGGTTAGAGAGGGGATGTCCATAAACGCCTTAGATGGAGTGGTCGACACGTTCGCATGTGCAACTGGTATGAGGGTAAATTCGGAGAAGTCCATGGTTATGGGGTTAGGAACTTGGGGGGAGAGGGTCGAGTGGGGTAGTGCAGTCGTAAAGAAGCGGGTGATGTCATTAAAAATTTGTGGTCTAATCTATGCAGATGATCTTGAGGTTGCATGTGTTAATAATTCGGTCAGGTTGGTAGAAAGGATTCTGGGTCGATTGGGAGCATTGCGGCCTTATCATTTGACCCTTGTGCAGCGTGCCATTGTAATTAACGTTTTATTGTATAGCAAGGTTTGGCATGTGGCTGCCGTGTTCCCTTTAACGGGGACGGCAATTGCAACTATACTTAGAGGGGTTTTTAAATTTTTGTGGGGTTCAGGTTGTGATTGGCTTAAAAGGGATGTAGAAATGTTACCTGTGGGTCAGGGGGGGTTGGGTTTAATGAACTTAAAGAGGAGGGTCAAATGTATCTTCATTAAAAGGGAGGTGATGAGGGAGGGTGTGAGTGGGGGGTTGGTTGGTTAGGGTACACAATAAATTGAAACGCATGTTTTCTGGGACGGAGTTGAGGGAGTGTGAAACTATTTTGAGGGCAGTGGTGATGGTTAGGGATCTGGGTAAGGTAAAAATAAGTAGGCTGTGTAGGATGTCAGCGGAAAGGGTTGTGGCTCCTGTGGAGGGGATTTTCCCCATGTATGACTGGGGATGTATATGGAGAAGGTTTGGTAGGTTAAGGTTACAACCCCGTGGACGTGAGGTGATGTATCGGTTTTTGCATGTGATTTTACCATCGGGAGTGGTCTTACGAGCTAGACGGGTGGTTGAGGGGGGATGTATGTGGAATATGTGGCGGGGAGGATTCTGCATTCCATGTAGTGTATTTTTGTGAGGGGTTGGGGAGCGTCAGGGGTTGGTTGAGCAGGGTGTTGCATAGGATAAGTGGTCAATACTTTTCTGTTCTGTGGGCATTGAGTCTTGATGTTTACCTGGAGTTTACCTGGAGAGAGTTTCGGGGGTCAACGCCCCCGCGGCCCGGTCTGTGACCAGGCCTCCTGGTGGATCAGCCCCTGATCAACCAGGCTGTTGCTGCTGGCTGCACGCAAACCAACGTACGAGCCACAGCCCGGCTGATCAGGAACTGACTTAAAGAGGAGGGTCAAATGTATCTTCATTAAAAGGGAGGTGATGAGGGAGGGTGTGAGTGGGGGGTTGGTTGGTTAAGGTACACAATAAATTGAAACGCATGTTTTCTGGGACGGAGTTGAGGGAGTGTGAAACTATTTTGAGGGCAGTGGTGATGGTTAGGTGTGGGGGGTATGGATGAAAGTATTATTAGGGCTGTGGGGTGCATTATGGTAGATTATGTTTACATTATGTGGGGAATGAGGGGGAAAGGGGTGAGGTGAAGAGGAGGGTATTGGCTGTTACGGTTTATAAAACGTTGTGCCGTAATAGAGAACTTCATGGGAGGAGGTGGGAGCGGCATTCTCTGAGGGATATAGAGACCTTACATTAGAGGTTTTATTAAAATTGTAAATTAGGTGGGTGGGGCAGGGTAGGGATGGTACAATGTGTTATGTTGATGGGCTGTCAGGGGTGGAACGGGGTCGCCTCCTGGTATGTAATGGGTGAATGTGTATGAACTTGGGCGTATGATGTGTATTCATGGTTTGTGACGAGTATACTCAATATATGTGTTTGATTTTGCAGTGGGACATTGTTCTATGTATGTTATTCATATGCATGTTTTAGATGCTTGTAGAGGTGTCAGTGTGTTGGATCCTTGTTTATTAATATATTCTGTGTTTGATGAACATATTGTTTTTACCTTATTCTCAATACATTACGTTAATTGTATTTAAAGTATAAGGTGTCCTACTTTATAACTTACAAAGTGACAATATATGATATTATGGTGTGTTTTGTTAATCATATAACAATGCATTTGGAATTAGTCGTTTATTGGTTATCATAGGTGTAGGGGTTTTCATGTATGGGTGAGGAGGGATATTTGTGTTATCTCAAGTTCATGTTTGTGTGGTTGTTAATGATTTATTCTGTGTAAGAACTGTTATTGTCTTTATCTCTTGTATTGTATTGTTCTAAATAAAATATAAAAAAAAAAAATAAGTTCAATGCCCACAGTATTCATTCTCCTGCGCACACCTGGCGCCATATTGTTGACTGAGTAACTAGTCTGGGAAAACAGTAGAGGGGTGCAAAGCACGACCGCACTCTGCCTCATCCAGGCAGCGTATCACATTAAACACCTATTAGGCACTATGGCTTCGGAAGATTAAAATATTTTCCACAATATATGTGCTTCCTCAGTATTTGTGTAGCCACAGTTGATTATTGTTCACTGCCTGTATTTTGTTACATATTAAATATGTACCCACATATTTTGTACCTGAGTTTTTAATAATATATATATATATATATATATATATATATATATATATATATATATATATATATATATATATATATATATTTTTTTTTTTTTTTTTTTTTTTTTTTTTATTATTATCACACCGGCCGATTCCCACCAAGGCAGGGTGGCCCGAAAAAGAAAAACTTTCACCATCATTCACTCCATCACTGTCTTGCCAGAAGGGTGCTTTACACTACAGTTTTTAAACTGCAACATTAACACCCCTCCTTCAGAGTGCAGGCACTGTACTTCCCATCTCCAGGACTCAAGTCCGGCCTGCCGGTTTCCCTGAATCCCTTCATAAATGTTACTTTGCTCACACTCCAACAGCACGTCAAGTATTAAAAACCATTTGTCTCCATTCACTCCTATCAAACACGCTCACGCATGCCTGCTGGAAGTCCAAGCCCCTCGCACACAAAACCTCCTTTACCCCCTCCCTCCAACCCTTCCTAGGCCGACCCCTACCCCGCCTTCCTTCCACTACAGACTGATACACTCTTGAAGTCATTCTGTTTCGCTCCATTCTCTCTACATGTCCGAACCAC
Source organism: Cherax quadricarinatus (assembly GCF_038502225.1). NCBI lineage: Eukaryota > Metazoa > Arthropoda > Malacostraca > Decapoda > Parastacidae > Cherax > Cherax quadricarinatus. The sequence continues at coordinate 525,400 of NW_027195045.1, forward strand.
CTCAACAACCCTTCCTCAGCCCTCTGGACAACAGTTTTGGTAATCCCGCACCTCCTCCTAACTTCCAAACTACGAATTCTCTGCATTATATTCACACCACACATTGCCCTCAGACATGACATCTCCACTGCCTCCAGCCTTCTCCTCGCTGCAACATTCATCACCCACGCTTCACACCCATATAAGAGCGTTGGTAAAACTATACTCTCATACATTCCCCTCTTTGCCTCCAAGGACAAAGTTCTTTGTCTCCACAGACTCCTAAGTGCACCACTCACTCTTTTTCCCTCATCAATTCTATGATTCACCTCATCTTTCATAGACCCATCCGCTGACACGTCCACTCCCAAATATCTGAATACGTTCACCTCCTCCATACTCTCTCCCTCCAATCTGATATTCAATCTTTCATCACCTAATCTTTTTGTTATCCTCATAACCTTACTCTTTCCTGTATTCACCTTTAATTTTCTTCTTATGCACACCCTACCAAATTCATCCACCAATCTCTGCAACTTCTCTTCAGAATCTCCCAAGAGCACAGTGTCATCAGCAAAGAGCAGCTGTGACAACTCCCACTTTGTGTGTGATTCTTTATCTTTTAACTCCACGCCTCTTGCCAAGACCCTCGCATTTACTTCTCTTACAACCCCATCTATAAATATATTAAACAACCACGGTGACATCACACATCCTTGTCTAAGGCCTACTTTTACTGGGAAAAAATTTCCCTCTTTCCTACATACTCTAACTTGAGCCTCACTATCCTCGTAAAAACTCTTCACTGCTTTCAGTAACCTACCTCCTACACCATACACTTGCAACATCTGCCACATTGCCCCCCTATCCACCCTGTCATACGCCTTTTCCAAATCCATAAATGCCACAAAGACCTCTTTAGCCTTATCTAAATACTGTTCACTTATATGTTTCACTGTAAACACCTGGTCCACACACCCCCTACCTTTCCTAAAGCCTCCTTGTTCATCTGCTATCCTATTCTCCGTCTTACTCTTAATTCTTTCAATTATAACTCTACCATACACTTTACCAGGTACACTCAACAGACTTATCCCCCTATAATTTTTGCACTCTCTTTTATCCCCTTTGCCTTTATACAAAGGAACTATGCATGCTCTCTGCCAATCCCTAGGTACCTTACCCTCTTCCATACATTTATTAAATAATTGCACCAACCACTCCAAAACTATATCCCCACCTGCTTTTAACATTTCTATCTTTATCCCATCAATCCCGGCTGCCTTACCCCCTTTCATTTTACCTACTGCCTCACGAACTTCCCCCACACTCACAACTGGCTCTTCCTCACTCCTACAAGATGTTATTCCTCCTTGCCCTATACACGAAACCACAGCTTCCCTATCTTCATCAACATTTAACAATTCCTCAAAATATTCCTTCCATCTTCCCAATACCTCTAACTCTCCATTTAATAACTCTCCTCTCCTATTTTTAACTGACAAATCCATTTGTTCTCTAGGCTTTCTTAACTTGTTAATCTCACTCCAAAACTTTTTCTTATTTTCAACAAAATTTGTTGATAACATCTCACCCACTCTCTCATTTGCTCTCTTTTTACATTGCTTCACCACTCTCTTAACTTCTCTCTTTTTCTCCATATACTCTTCCCTCCTTGCATCACTTCTACTTTGTAAAAACTTCTCATATGCTAACTTTTTCTCCCTTACTACTCTCTTTACATCATCATTCCACCAATCGCTCCTCTTCCCTCCTGCACCCACTTTCCTGTAACCACAAACTTCTGCTGAACACTCTAACACTACATTTTTAAACCTACCCCATACCTCTTCGACCCCATTGCCTATGCTCTCATTAGCCCATCTATCCTCCAATAGCTGTTTATATCTTACCCTAACTGCCTCCTCTTTTAGTTTATAAACCTTCACCTCTCTCTTCCCTGATGCTTCTATTCTCCTTGTATCCCATCTACCTTTTACTCTCAGTGTAGCTACAACTAGAAAGTGATCTGATATATCTGTGGCCCCTCTATAAACATGTACATCCTGAAGTCTACTCAACAGTCTTTTATCTACCAATACATAATCCAACAAACTACTGTCATTTCGCCCTACATCATATCGTGTATACTTATTTATCCTCTTTTTCTTAAAATATGTATTACCTATAACTAAACCCCTTTCTATACAAAGTTCAATCAAAGGGCTCCCATTATCATTTACACCTGGCACCCCAAACTTACCTACCACACCCTCTCTAAAAGTTTCTCCTACTTTAGCATTCAGGTCCCCTACCACAATTACTCTCTCACTTGGTTCAAAGGCTCCTATACATTCACTTAACATCTCCCAAAATCTCTCTCTCTCCTCTGCATTCCTCTCTTCTCCAGGTGCATACACGCTTATTATGACCCACTTCTCGCATCCAACCTTTACTTTAATCCACATAATTCTTGAATTTACACATTCATATTCTCTTTTCTCCTTCCATAACTGATCATTTAACATTACTGCTACCCCTTCCTTTGCTCTAACTCTCTCAGATACTCCAGATTTAATCCCATTTATTTCCCCCCACTGAAACTCTCCTACCCCCTTCAGCTTTGTTTCGCTTAGGGCCAGGACATCCAACTTCTTTTCATTCATAACATCAGCAATCATCTGTTTCTTGTCATCCGCACTACATCCACGCACATTTAAGCAACCCAGTTTTATAAAGTTTTTCTTCTTCTCTTTTTTAGTAATTGTATACAGGAGAAGGGGTTACTAGCCCATTGCTCCCGGCATTTTAGTCGCCTCATACGACACGCATGGCTTACGGAGGAAAGATTCTTTTCCACTTCCCCATATATATATATATATATATATATATTTGTATATATATATATATATATATATATATATATATATATATATATATATATATATATATATATATATATATATATATATACCGACGCTATTCACCTTACCGTGTACACTCAGCGCCATGTTGTTGCTATGAGAGTTCGCCTGAAAACAGCGAAGGGGTGCTGAGCAGAACCGCGCTCCACCGCAGTCAGGCAGCGAATGAATAATATTATTTGTATATTATACCCGGAGAAGGTGGCTGACATTGATAAAATGATTACATGAGACCCTCCCTATAAGAGAATGGTTTTCTATGTTACCTCAGGCAGCACTACAGAAAACGTTATACTGTACACGGGAAACAATAAGAAAGCACTTATAATGCATAAATAAACCCAAAGTAGCACGAGTTTCGTGATTTTTTAAAATTTCTTGACGTAATTAGCTAGTCCGCGCTTTTACCCGAATATCTCGGAAGTAGGATTTTGGTCTAGGTCTCAGACACTCCGTAGACAGGGAGCCAAGGCCGGGCCACCACTTGGAAAAGGCCCGGGCCGGGAGAATACCGGCGAATCTTTAATAAATAATAATAATTTGGTCTATTGCTTGTGACTGCGTCATTATTGCTTGTGACTGCGCCATTATTGCTTGTGACTGCACAATTTTTGCTTATGTGAAAATTTGTCTGGACTGCTTTGTAACTTGTGAGTTCATTACCTTTGTAACTTGTGAGTTCATTACCTTGTACCTAGTTCAGCCATCAAAACTTTGGAGCCCAGTCCCTGGACCCATTGTGTACCTCTGTAATCTGTAAATACCTTTGTAACTTGTCATGATTGTGACTAGACCTACCTGGAGTTCATTACCTTTGTAAATTGTGAGTTCATTACCTTTGTAAATTGTGAATTCATTACCTCTGTAACTTGCTCAGCTATCAAAACTTTGGAGTCCAGTCCCTGGACCCATTATGTACCTCTGTAATCTTTTGACTACTGCCCACAGGATGGGTATGGGGTGCATAATAAACATATTAAACTAACTAACTGCCTCCAAGTGAGTCGCCTACCCTGGCAAGCTCTGTTGACACCGAGCTCTGAGGTGGGTACCTCATCCTTACAAGTGGCTTATAGGACAGATTTTCACAAATGATTAGTGTTGCAAGAAACTCGCCTGCATGCACGTATAAAGGACTAACTTACTTGGTGTTGCAGCATATATCCTGATCTTCAACGTCCCTAGGCTTAGCCCCTTTGACTTCCCCTCAGAAACCACGTGCAACCGGGAGCTTTAATTCCTGCAATATTCAATCGTTATTAGTGACCTGCCTGCACCTCAGAAATTCCTATATCCAAGGGGGTGTGTATCCCCTAGTACAACTATGCAGACACGGACACTAGCTTATAGGTAGACAAGAGACACTGGTACGTACTAGGCATGCACTACCAGCTGCATACAGGCCTACAGTTCAACTCACTCACATTATTATTATTATTATTATAATCAAGGGGGAAGCGCTAAACCCGGAGGATTATACAGCGCCTGGGGGGGGATGTGGAAGGCATTCAGGCTTAATTCGGGGAACTGGAGCACAGATCCAATTCCCTAAATCAAGAGCCCCTCACCAACATCAAGGAACCTTCCTTGAGGGGAACTCACTCACAATTTTTCCCCAGACACTGGCCAGAAATCCTAAGAGAAAGTGGAGGTTTTGTCTTACTGTATGGGCCTGATGGAGGAGGTCATCTATGGTACATCGAGGTGCCTCTTCCAGATTTCCCCAGGTCTCAAATGTGAAGACATGTGGGGGCGCCGTCTGCTGATCACGGCACGTGTTGTCCAGTTGGTGTCTGTCTAAAGAAGAATGAGCTGGTCCCTTCCAGACCCGCATCTCGATGTTCAAACTAGGGCTGCCAGTTCTCCCTAGCTAACTTAACCTAGTGTTTGCCTACATTATCGGCCTATTACTACCTATGTTAAGGTCTTAGGTCTACATTATTATTATCTACAGTTGCCTCAATAATCCTATTATTAGTGTACTAACAATAAACTACCTACTTCTTCCCTGAAGGGTAAATCTATAAATTAATAAGTGCCTACCATCCACGCTAACTCGGGAGAGAACGCTTTTGTTTGGGTTGTAGAATCTCTACAACCACGGTGTTGTAAACACCTCCTCCAAGGCTGAGGGACTGATTACCTCATCTTTTGTATATAGTTCTTCTGTTTTCTAATTATGTCCAAGAATTTGTATTGATAAAGCCACTGGATGGCGAAACGTTTACAATAAAGATAACCAGATGTTGCACAAGTGTCTTAACTTTCATCTTGTCGGTATTGTATACCAGTCTTACACATTCCATTACGGCCATGCTGGGACCCCTTTTTATGCCATATCTGCCCTATGGAACTTTAGGGACCAAATAAATTTCCACACCCTCCCGCCGGCGAAGGTAGGCGCTAAGTCTAGACCAAGTCTGCCTCCCACAGGCCCTCCCAGTGGGCCCTGGACTTGAGTGCCATTCGACGGGTCGTCTGGCCGCTCAGCTCGGTCAGCCTCTGGTCTAACTTCTCATGTCCTGGTCCCACCGTGTGGACCTCGAGGGGTAAAAGCCTGTTGATGGGTCTTATAGTCTCAACACCATTCATTCTCACCTTCACCATTCTCAACTGCCCAGCATTGTCTGGGTGGGTCGACACCACCAGGCCAAGAGGCCAGTATGCCCTGGGTGCCTTGGATTCTACTAGCACCAGGTCCCCTTCACTTAGCATCATCTTATTTGCCTCGGGGTCTGCACAATAGAAATGTTTTGACAGGGCTGTCAAGTAATCCCTGTGCCACACCTGGTTCCATTTGTCCAGGATGTTCACCAGTCTGTTGTGACTCCTGTGCAGTTCTTCATTGATGGGGGGACCATCTGGCCCATAATAATCCAGCTCCTTGGAAGACTGACTCAAAATTGCGGAGAAGGGCTCAATCCTCCTTCCAAACAGCATGTGATTGGGGGTGAGAGCTTCCTGCTCATCAATCCCATTTTGCACGTAGGTCAGAGGCCTCTTATTGACTCTTGCCTCTATCTCAACTAACACGGAGGAGGTCATCTACGGTACATCGAGGTGTGAGGAGAAGAGGCAGGGGTGGAAAATTTAAAAGGCCTTCAATGTTAATGGCTTATATAGCAGAATAAAGAGAGATTTGTTGTTCATGTTTCTTAATAAATATAGAGTGGATGTTGTGTTCCTCCAGGAACATAATTTCAAGGAGGGTAAGGTGTTAGAGGTCGCAGGTTATCAAGTAATGACACTGCCAACTACCCGTTTAAAAGGTGGTGTGGGTATTTTAATAAAGGAGATGAGCCCGTTTGTTTTGCAGAGAAGTGAGGGGGGAGGGTGTTGTGTGTGGATGGGTCGTAAATGGGTAAGAGTGTATCTTTTTGTAAGTGTGTATGTGCCTGAAGAGAATAGCATGCAGGTAAAGAATGATTTTGTGCGCGAGAATCTTGTCTATTTTTTGCATACACTTCCGGAAGTAGCAATAGTGGGGGGTGACTGGAATTGCATTATTAGGGCGGCTGACATAGAACCAAAAGTGGCAGGGCATATGACTGTAACTCTCAGGGATTTGATGAGGGATGTTAGGTTATGTGATGCGTTTTGGGGGGTGCAGATCAGAACATACTTTTGTTAGGATGGTATATGCAACAAGGTTAGATAGAGTGTATCTTTCTCGAGGGGTTGTTTTGAAATCTTTTAATACCGTTGAGGTGGCTATGTTAGATCATAGAGCTGTAGTGGTGGAAGTAGCGTGGAAGGAGCTGGAGGAAATATATAGGACTTATTGGAAATTGAACATTAGTGTGTTGAGTGATGAAGAAGGTTTGGAGGGATTTTCTATTTAATGGAAAGAGCTTTGCAAGGAAGCTCATGAGGTGGATGACATTGTAACATGGTGGGATTCCGTGGCTAAAGAAAGGATAAGAAAGTACTATGTGAGGGAGGGTAAACATATAATTTAAAATATGGACTTGCAAATTATTTAGAGGATCGATTAAAAGGTTGTTATGGCAGGGGATGGTTCGCGGTGTTTATCCCATGGACGAAATAGTAGATATAAAAGAGAGATTGCGAACGTTGCAAAGTGATCGGTTTCAAGCGGTAAGGGTGCAAGCAGGATTAGAAGAAGTTCTGTGGGGGGACAAACCGTCAGCATGTGTGTTGCGACATCAAAAGCACAGGCAGGCGCTGACAGCTATCCCAAGATTAGAGGTAAATGAGGCGATGGGGATCTATAGAGTAGGGCAGGAAATAAGAAATACGAAGTGTATGAGTGCATATGGGGATATGTGGTATGAAAAGTACTGGACAAGTGGGGGTGAGGATGATGTGGAGTTAGACAGGGTGTGTACATATGCAACGTGCAATTTAGGTAAAAGTGATAGGACAGCTTTGGGTTGTGTTATTTCTGCAGAGGAAATAGAAATTGCTTTACAGGGCATGAGGAAGGAAAAAACCCAGGGTATTGATGGTCTACCGGTGGAATTTTATTTACAGCATTGGGCATTGATAGGAAATTTCATGGTTAGGTTATTTAATTGTATGAAGGAGAATGGTAAGTTAGGAGATAAGCAGACTACAGTGGTTGTGGTGCTGGTCCCGAAAGGAAAGGGGCAGCCCACCCTTCTGGAGTTTCGGGCAATATCGTTGTTATGTGCGGACTATAAGGTTTTTGCCAAAATTTTAGGTAATAGGGTTAAATGTGTAGTGAGGAGGGTCGTATCGAAATCGCAATTTGAGCTGCCTGGAAGGTCGATGATTGAAGGACACATGATTCTGAAAAGTTTTGCGGAGTCAAAAGGGGGGAGGGCGGCTTTACTGGCTTAAGACGGGCAGACAGCCTATGATAGAGTTGAAAGGCATGCACTGCTGGGTATACTTAAGAGACAAGGTTATGGGGGAGAAATAGTAGATTGGGTAAATATGCTGTATAGGGGAGCACAAATGAGGGTACAAATAAATGGGTGTATGGGGAGGGAATTTGCAATGGGTAGAGGTCTCAGGCAGGGGTGTCCCATGTCACAGATCTTATTAGGGTGTTTTCAGGACCCCTTTTATAGAATGGTTGAACGTACCGTCAGTACCCGGGGTGAGGGTGGGGTTGAGGGAGGGACGCTTTGGCCGGGATTAATAGGTTACGTAGATGATACGACTGTTCTGGTTTGTGAAAGGATGTCTATGAAAGTATTGGACAATGTTGTGCAAGTGTTTGAACGTGCCACGGGTATGAAGGTAAGCAGTGAGAAGTCAATGATCATGGGGTTGGGCACTTGGAAAGGGAAGGGTAAGGTGAGTTATACTGTTGTTAAAAAGTGTACTGTGTCCCTAAAGATTTGTGGTATTATATACAAGGATGACATGGATGTGGCACGTGAGGAAAACTCCGATAGGATGTTAGAAAGGATCGTGGGACGTTTGGGTGTTTTGATGCCCCAGCATTGCACTTTGGCCCAGCATGTGATTGTCGTAAATGTTTTATTGTATAGTAAGGTTTGGCATGTTGCAGCTGTGTTCCCGATTACAGGGACAGTGATTGCGGAAATTTTGAGAAGAGTGTTTAAATTTTTGTGGGGATCAAGTTGTGATTGGTTAAGAAGAGAGGTTATGATGTTACCGGTGTGCCAGGGTGGGTTGAGATTGATGGATCTAAGACAGAGGGCTAAATGTGTGTTTCTTAAATGTGAGGTATTGTGTGTGGGCGTGATGGCGGGAAATATAGAACAGGTATATAAGAGATTGAAGATGTGGTATGGAAGCGTTGAATTGAGAGAAAGTGAAATTGTTCTACGGGCCTTGTGGATGGTTAGGGAATGGAGAAACATTCGAATACAGGTTTTGTGTAGGTTACTGGTGGGTAAGTGCGTTGCCCCTGTTGAGGGTTTGTTCCCCATGTACTCGTGGAGAAACATTTGGTATAGATTTAGGAAGCTGAAATTATTGCCTAGGGTGCGTAACATTATGTTTTAGTTTTTGCATGGTATCTTGCCACCAGGGGCCATACTAAGAACCAGGAGGGTAGTAGAGGGAGAGGGGTGTGGTTTTTGTGGAGGGGACGACACGGCGTTCCATGTAGTTTGTTTTTGTGAAGGGTTAGAAGATGTCAGGGGTTGGTTAGGTAGGTTGGTACTGAGGGTGGGAGGGAGGGGGGTAGTGGTTCTGCGTGCTTTAAGTCTTGACATGGGTGGTTTAGGAGAGGAAGTCATAAGAGCTTTAGATTACATCATGGTGGATTATATCTACATATCGTGGGTGATGAGGGGTGTGAGGTGTGAAGGCATGCTCTTGCGATAATGATTTATCATACAATGTGTCGTAACCGGGAGTTGTACGGAACGAGGTGGGATCACGTATTTTCAGAAGGATATAGGAGGCTAACGTTAGAAATCCTCGTGAATCTGTGAATGAATATAAATGTACGAAGGGTAAGGTTCTTTTTATTTATGGGATTTAAATTGGCTGAGTGTAAGTTACTGGGCAATAGCGGGCTCGTCTCCTGGGGGGGCATGAGAGTGTGGTGAATGTTAGTATGAATTGTGTTTCCTAGTTGTAATGGATATGTGTTTGTGGAGCTTTGAGAGCTCATTGATACTTATTGTTACTTTTGTGTAATGAATGAAAGTCCAACCCTGAAGGTTTTGTAATGTATTTGGAGGTGCTCCTGTCTTATAATGACCCGATTTCTGAGTATTATGCTTTTAATGGTAATTGGTTCGAGGTTCGAGGTTCTGACCTGAGGGTTGGTGAGGATGGGGAGGAAGAGGGGGGGGAGGGCTTGAAAAATGGAAGAGGTTGGGAGGGTGGAGTAGGAGGTGGGGTAGCTGAGGTGAGTGGCCCGTCCACTCTGGAGCGTGATGTGCAGAGGTACTGCAGGAGGTTGTATTGGAGTGAGATGTGCTGATTGCAGCAGTGTCGGTAGAGTAGGGTCGGTTCTCAGGTGCCTGGCAGGAGATGGCTGGTGGTGCCCAGGAAAACAGGGTCGTTTTGGAGCCACACCCCAGCTTTAGCTAAATAGCAAAGTGCTGGGGAACTTTGGTTGCTGGTCGGTGATGATTAGACTGTACAGCTGTCGGAGCCATTTCTGACTGTGTTGAATTTTGCTCTTGAGAGGTGTAGTACCTTCATTTTGGAGTTGATGTGAATTTTATCATTGAGGATGTCGAGTGTGGATTGTAGGGTTGGAGGTGGAATTCCGTGAACTGTGTACTTTGCAGTGTTGTCTTGGAGTCGTAGGCCGAGTTCTGGGAAGGGCATAGCTCTACTGTATATTTTCATGGTGTAGAACATGGCAAAGTCGTGTTTGAGGGTCTGAGCTGTTGCTGGTGGGGGTTGAGCTGGGCGAGTCGGGGTTTCTAATAGGTCAGTAGTATCAGGGGTGGCAGGTGGTGGTGGGTTCACGTTGGTGGGTTTTCTGAGGTCTTGGAGGTCTCTGGTTGGTTCTCGTTGGTGGGTTCTTCTGAGGTCTCAGAGGTCTCTGGTTGGACCAGCTCAGTGTCTGGTGGAGGTTGAGGTAGAGGTGGAACAGTGACAATGTTAGTGACATTTGCAGTGGATCTGAGAATCTCAGTGGAAGGTGGTGATGCGGGGAATGTGAAACCCGACATGTTGTTGACCTTGAAGAGTTCGTTGATGGTGGTATTGAAGGAGCCGGGCTCAGCTGAATTCTGTACATGGGCATTACCTGGAGAGTTTACCTGGAGAGAGTTCCGGGGGTCAATGCCCCCGTGGCTCTGTCTGTGACCAGGCCTCCTGGTGGATCAGAGCCTGATCAACCAGGCTGTTGCTGCTGGCTGCACGCAAACCAACGTACGAGCCACAGCCCGGCTGGTCAGGAACCGATTTTAGGTGCTTGTCCAGTGCCAGCTTGAAGACTGCCAGGGGTCTGTTGGTAATCCCCCTTATGTATGCTGGGAGGCAGTTGAACAGTCTCGGGCCCCTGACACTTATTGTATGATCTCTTAACGTGCTAGTGACACCCCTGCTTTTCATTGGGGGATGTTGCATCGTCTGCAACGTCTTTTGCTTTCGTAGTGAGTGATTTTCGTGTGCAAGTTCGGTACTAGTCCCTCTAGGATTTTCCAGGTGTATATAATCATGTATCTCTCCCGCCTGCATTCCAGGGAATACAGGTTTAGGAACCTCAAGCGCTCCCAGTAATTGAGGTGTTTTATTTCCGTTATGCGCCCCGTGAAGGTTCTCTGTACATTTTCTAGGTCAGCAATTTCACCTGCCTTGGAAGGTACTCTTAGTGTGCAGCAATATTCCAGCCTAGATAGGACAAGTGACCTGAAGAGTGTCATCATGGGCTTGGCCTCCCTAGTTTTGAAGGTTCTCATTATCCATCCTGTCATTTTTCTAGCAGATGTGATTGATACAATGTTATGGTCCTTGAAGGTGAGATCCTCCGACATGATCACTCCCAGGTCTTTGACGTTGGTGTTTCGCTCTATTTTGTGGCCAGAATTTTTGTACTCTGATGAAGATTTAATTTCCTCGTGTTTACCATATCTGAGTAATTGAAATTTCTCATCGTTGAACTTCATATTGTTTTCTGCAGCCCACTGAAAGATTTGGTTGATGTCCGCCGGGAGCCTTGCAGTGTCTGCAATGGAAGATGCTGTCATGCAGATTCGGGTGTCATCTGCAAAGGAAGACACAGTGCTGTGGCTGACATCCTTGTCTATGTTGGATATGAGGATGAGGAACAAGATAGGAGCGAGTACTGTGCCTTTTGGAACAGAGCTTTTCACCGTAGCTGCCTCGGACTTTACTCTGTTGACGACTACTCTCTGTGTTCTGTTTGTGAGGAAATTATAGATCCATCAACCGACTTTTCCTGTTATTCCTTTAGCACGCATTTTGTGCGCTATTACGCCATGGTCACACTTGTCGAAGGCTTTTGCAAAGTCTGTATATATTACATCTGCATTCTTTTTGTCTTCTAGTGCATTTAGGACCTTGTCGTAGTGATCCAATAGTTGAGACAGACAGGAGCGACCTGTTCTAAACCCATGTTGCCCTGGGTTGTGAGATAAGATAAGAGATAAGATTTCGTTCGGATTTTTAACCCCAGAGGGTTAGCCACCCAGGATAACCCAAGAAAGTCAGTGCATCATCGAGGACTGTCTAACTTATTTCCATTGGGGTCCTTAATCTTGTCCCCCAGGATGCGACCCACACCAGTCGACTAACACCCAGGTACCTATTTGACAACAGGTGTAAGGAAACGTGTCGAAATGTTTCCACCCGCCGGGAATCGAACCCGGGCCCTCCGTGTGTGAAGCGGGAGCTTTAGCCACACGGCCACTGGGCCCTGTGTAACTGATGGGTTTCTAGATGGGTGGTGATCTTGCTTCTTAGGACTCTTTCAAAGATTTTTATGATATGGGATGTTAGTGCTATCGGTCTGTAGTTTTTTGCTGTTGCTTTACTGCCCTCTTTGTGGAGTGGGGCTATGTCTGTTGTTTTTAGTAACTGTGGGACGACCCCCGTGTCCATGCTCCCTCTCCATAGGATGGAAAAGGCTCGTGATAGGGGCTTCTTGCAGTTCTTGATGAACACGGAGTTCCATGAGTCTGGCCCTGGGGCAGAGTGCATGGGCATGTCATTTATCGCCTGTTCGAAGTCATTTGGCGTCAGGATAACATCGGATAGGCTTGTGTTAACCAAATTCTGTGGTTCTCTCATAAAAAATTCATTTTGATCTTCGACTCTCAGTCTGGTTAGCGGCTTGCTAAAAACTGAGTCATATTGGGACTTGAGTAGCTCACTCATTTCCTTGCTGTCATCTGTGTAGGACCCATCTTGTTTAAGTTGAAGCCCAATACTGGACGTTGTTCTCGACTTTGATTTGGCATAGGAGAAGAAATACTTTGGGTTTCTTTCGATTTCATTTATGGCTTTTAGTTCTTTCCGAGATTCCTGACTCCTATAAGATTCCTTTAGCTTAAGTTCGATGCTTGCTATTTCTCTGACCAGTGTCTTGTTGTGAAAGAAACACAGGCCTTATCTCTAGGCTTTATCGAACATAGAATCTTCATAGTACTTCTGCAACAACAAAATATAATGACTAGTACATCTAATAATGGCTTCTACAGGGATGGTGATGTTTTGCATATGTCAAAAGTTATAACTACAGGCCACATATTTAAACTCACCATGTAATCTGCATCACTAATATATAGATAGAGGAGAAGAGAATCACACTCCATGTGTTGGCGCCCATGACACACACCAAACTGTTGTTGTTGTTAAGGGCCCCAAGAGGTGGTGCAGTATTATCCTGCTGCTGCTCCCCACAGGACCAGTATCACTACAATCTCCCCCTTCTAAAATATCAGAGACAGTAATCTCCTAAATTGTTAGGTGGGCGACGTACACGTCCCGACCTTTGTAGCCCTTGAGCCTCTTCACCAGGTTCAATATTTTCCAGCGGTGTTTGATTAACTGCTGGAGCAGAATCCTCTATTTCCGTAGGGGTAGTCTCAAGGGGCTTTCCAGGAGAAAACGAAGCATCTTTCACATCTATTGGTGTATCTTGAGATTCCACACTAATGGGGATTTCAACTGGCGCTAAATGTCTTGTAGATACTGTAGTCTCTTCACCATTTTGGTAGCGAATGTGGGCCTAATGTGGATTAGCTTGCAGGAGCTCTACCTCTTCCACTAAAGGATCCGTCTTGTTCATCCTACGGTGACTCTTCAGGAGAACGGGTCCAGGATGACATAACCAAGTGGGCACGGAGGCTCCCATAGAGGAACGACGTGAATAGTTGAGGAGTCTTTCATGAGGGGTTGCATTAGTAGCTGTGCACAGCAATGATCTAATAGAGTGAAGAGCATCAGGTAGGACAGTTTGCCAGTGTTGAACAGGTAGATTGCGCGACTTCAATGTCATTGTAACTGCCTTCCATATAGTACCATTGAACCGCTCCACTTGACCATTGCCTTGAGGGTTGTAGCTTGTTGTTCTGCTGCAGGCAATACCTTTGCTAGCCAAAAACTCCTGAAGTTCGTTACTCATGAACGAGGATCCCCTGTCTGAATGGATATAAGCTGGCATACCAAAAATAGAGAACAACTGTGAAAGACAACTAATAACAGTTGAAGCAGCCATATTTGCACAGGGGAATACAAAGGGAAACCTTGAATATTCATCTACTATGTTAAGGAAATACCTATTCTGATTTGTGCTTGGTAGAGGTCCTTTGAAATCTATATTCAATCTTTCGAAAGGCTGGGTGGATTTTATGAGATGAGTCTTCTCTGGCTGATGAAAGTTTGGCTTGCACTCTGCACATACTCTGCATGCTCTGATCACTTGTCGCACATCTTCCACTGAGTAGGGCATGTTCTTTGATTTGACAAAATGGTACAGGCGTGTAACTCCTGGGTGACACAAAGCCTTGTGGAGCGCTGAGAGTGATTGCAAATCATGACATGCTGCTCCACAGTGGGACCTAGAGAATGCATCAGGTGAGATGTTCTCTTGACCCGGTCGGTACAGAATATCAAAGTCATAACACGATAGTTCCATCCTCCAGCGTAATATCTTGTCATTCTTTATCCTACTTTTGTGCTTCTTGTCGAACATATACATCACGGACCGTTGGTCAGTCCTTATGGTGAAATGTCTACCAGTTAAATAATGCCTCCAGTGGCGAACTGCTTCTATGATGGCCTGGGCTTCCTTTTCTACAGCAGCGTAACATTTCTCTGATCCTTGAAAAGTTCTCGAAAAGAAGGCTACTGGTCGTCCTGCCTGAGATAAGACTGCAGCAATGGCAATGTCAGATGCATCCGTTTCCACTTCGAATGGTAGGGACTCATCAATGGCTTGAACTACTGAGTTTTCAATGTCCTGTTTGAGAGTATGGAAAGCGGGGACTCATCAATGGCTTGAACTACTGAGTTTTCAATGTCCTGTTTGAGAGTATGTGTTGTGATAGAAACACAGGCCTTATCTCTAGGCTTTATTGAACATAGAATCTTCATAGTACTTCTGCAACAACAAAATATAATGACTAGTACATCTAATAATGGCTTCTACAGGGATGGTGATGTCTTGCATATGTCAAGAGAAAAGTTATAACTACAGGCCACATATTTAAACTCACCATGTAATCTGCATCGCTGATAAATGGATAAAGTAGGAGAGAATCACACACCATGTGTTGGTGCCCATGACACACACCAAACTGTTGTTGTTGTTAAGGGCCCCTAGAGGTGGTGCAGTATTATCCTGCTGCTGCTCCCCACAGGACCAGTATCACTACAATCTCCCCCTTCTAAAATATCAGAGACAGTAATCTCCCAAACTGTTAGGTGGGCGACGTACACGTCCCGACCTTCGTAGCCCTTGAGCCTCTTCACCAGGTTCGATATTTTCCAGCGGGGTTTGATTAACTGCTGGAGCAGAATCCTCTATTTCCATAGGGGTAGTCTCAAGGGGCTTTCCAGGAGAAAACGAAGCATCTTTCACATCTATTGGTGTATCTTGAGATTCCACACTAATAGGGATTTCAACTGGGGCTAAATGTCTTGTAGATACTGTAGTCTCTTCACCATTTTGGTAGCGAATGTGGGCGTAATGTGGATTAGCTTGCAGGAGCTCTACCTCTTCCACTAAAGGATCCGTCTTGTTCATCCTACGGTGACTCTTCAGGAGAACGGGTCCAGGATGACATAACCAAGTGGGCACGGAGGCTCCCGTAGAGGAACGACGTGAATAGTTGAGGAGTCTTTCATGAGGGGTTGCATTAGTAGCTGTGCACAGCAGTGATCTAATAGAGTGAAGAGCATCAGGTAGGACAGTTTGCCAGTGTTGAACAGGTAGATTGCGCGACTTTAATGTCATTGTAACTGCCTTCCATATAGTACCATTGAACCGCTCCACTTGACCATTGCCTTGAGGGTTGTAGCTTGTTGTTCTGCTGCAGGCAATACCTTTGCTAGCCAAAAACTCCTGAAGTTCGTTACTCATGAACGAGGATCCCCTGTCTGAATGGATATAAGCTGGCATACCAAAAATAGAGAACAACTGTGAAAGACAACTAATAACAGTTGAAGCAGCCATATTTGCACAGGGGAATACAAAGGGAAACCTTGAATATTCATCTACTATGTTAAGGAAATACCTATTCTGATTTGTGCTTGGTAGAGGTCCTTTGAAATCTATATTCAATCTTTCGAAAGGCTGGGTGGATTTTATGAGATGAGTCTTCTCTGGCTGATGAAAGTTTGGCTTGCACTCTGCACATACTCTGCATGCTCTGATCACTTGTCGCACATCTTCCACTGAGTAGGGCATGTTCTTTGATTTGACAAAATGGTACAGGCGTGTAACTCCTGGGTGACACAAAGCCTTGTGGAGAGCTGAGAGTGATTGCAAATCATGACATGCTGCTCCACAGTGGGACCTAGAGAATGCATCAGGTGAGATGTTCTCTTGACCCGGTCGGTACAGAATATCAAAGTCATAACACGATAGTTCCATCCTCCAGCGTAATATCTTGTCATTCTTTATCCTACTTTTGTGCCTCTTGTCGAACATATACATCACGGACCGTTGGTCAGTCCTTATGGTGAAATGTCTACCAGTTAAATAATGCCTCCAGTGGCGAACTGCTTCTATGATGGCCTGGGCTTCCTTTTCTACAGCAGCATAACATTTCTCTGATCCTTGAAAAGTTCTCGAAAAGAAGGCTACTGGTCGTCCTGCCTGAGATAAGACTGCAGCAATGGCAATGTCAGATGCATCCGTTTCCACTTCGAATGGTAGGGACTCATCAATGGCTTGAACTACAGAGTTTTCAATGTCCTGTTTGAGAGTATGGAAAGCGGCTTCTGCTTCCTTTGTCACAGGAAATGTGGTAGCACTCAATGGGCGGACTTTACTTGAATAGTTGTAGATCCATTGTGAGTAATAAGCAAAGAGACCAAGAGTTCTTCGGAGTGACTTTTTGTCTTGAGGCATTGGAAGTTCCCGTAGAGGTCGTAGTCGTTCAGGGTCTGGGAATATTGAACCTCCTTCCACTACATAACCAAGGATGCTAAGCCTTTTAGTTGAAAAAGTGCACTTTTCCTCATTGTAACTGATATTTTTCTTCTTGGCGGCTTCCAAAAACTTATCAAGGTTTGCATCATGTTCCTCCTGGGTCTTGCCACAAATGGTAACATTATCTAAATACGCGTAGGTTCCCATGAGTTGCTCTTCCTGAATGAGTGAATCCATAATTCGTTGGAAGCAGGCTACCCCATTGGTGACTCCAAAAGGGACTCTGGTAAACTGATACAGGCCATCACTAGCCTGAAATGCTGTGTATGGTTTATCTTCATTCCTTATAGGGACTTGATGATAGGCACTCTGCAGATCAATTGTGCTAAACACGTAGTACTGAGCAATTTTGTTCACTGTATCGTCAATTCGAGGTAGAGGGTACCCATCAAGAAGTGTAAATTTGTTGATTGTCTCAGAGTAATCGATAGCCAGTCTCCGTTTCCTATAACCATCTTTAACAACAACAACCTGTGCACGCCAAGGGGAATCACTCGGTTCTATAATACCCTCCTTCAGCAGCCTCTGAGTTTCTTTCTCAATGAACATCCGATCCTCATAAGAATAGCGGCGTGACTTAGCTGATATAGGATGGCAATCCGCGGTAAGATTTGCAAACAGCTTTGGTGGGTCTACCCTTAAAGTGCTAAGTCCACAGACAACAAGAGGAGGCAGTTCACCTCCATATGTTAAGGTGACACTACCATGCAGCTTCTGAAAGTCCTGACCAAGGATAACATCAGAGCACAGTTGTGGCAGAATAGCTAAATGTACATCTTGATAATCCTTTCCATTAACTCTGAGATTTACCTTACAAAACCCTAAGGTCTGAATAGAGAGAGATGTTGATGCCATGGAAACGGTACCTGATGAGTGATGTAGAGTCAAGGAGAGCCGTTTAACTAAGTCAAGGTTGATGAAACTCTCTGAGCTGCCACTATCAATAAGACCATCTACTTCTGTTCCTTTGATGAATACTTTCACAACTGCCTTTGACAGTGAATTTGGAGTAGCCGCAGAAGTCACTGTTGCTAGAGTCGCATGATCACTGGAATGTGTGGAGGCACTAGCTCTTGTTGATGCATTAGCACGACATACTTTAGCAAAGTGACCTTTCTTGTGGCATTTATGGCACATTGCTTCACGAGCAGGACACTTTGGACGTGGATGTCTTGAAAAACCACAAAAGAAACACACCGTACCTGCTGCTGCTGTCACTGAGGCAGGTTCCCCAGTAACTTCATTGCAAGAGTCTTGGTCAGGAATTGCAGCACTTACCACTCGAGAAGGCTGAGTGGTACTGTATACTTCAGAATTCTTCTGGGCTGAATCTAGAGCTCTTGCCTGGTCAAAGGCAGCGGCTAAGTCGAGAGTTTTATTCTCCAATAAACGCTGCCTTATTATTGGTGATTGCAGGCCACTGATAAAAGCATCCCTGATGGACTCTTCACAATACTGAGCAGCTGTCACTGCTTGGAAGTGACAGTCCTTACCTAAAATTTTCAGTGCTTGAAAGTATTCCTCTAAGGACTCATCAATCTGCTGGCGGCGAGTTGCAAGGCGATAGCGTGCAAAGATTTCATTTGTAGGTTTAATATACTGAGACTTGAGGGTTTTGATAGCATCTTCGTAGGTATTACACTCAGAAATAGCCTCATATATCTTAGGTGACACAAAATTGATGAGCAGACTTAGTTTATCTAGATCTTCTTTAGGAAGGGCTCCCAAGAAGTTTTCGAAAGTCTTAAACCAGTGCTTCCATTCCTGAGCAGCCGTTGATAAGCTGGGGTCACAGTCTAGCCTCTCAGGTTTCAGTAAACGCTCCATGTTGTGATGTAGTCTAGCGCAGGATCACCACCAGGTAGCCCAGGATTCTATGTTCAATAAATTGTTGTGATAGAAACACAGGCCTTATCTCTAGGCTTTATTGAACATAGAATCTTCATAGTACTTCTGCAACAACAAAATATAATGACTAGTACATCTAATAATGGCTTCTACAGGGATGGTGATGTCTTGCATATGTCAAGAGAAAAGTTATAACTACAGGCCACATATTTAAACTCACCATGTAATCTGCATCGCTGATAAATGGATAAAGTAGGAGAGAATCACACACCATGTGTTGGTGCCCATGACACACACCAAACTGTTGTTGTTGTTAAGGGCCCCTAGAGGTGGTGCAGTATTATCCTGCTGCTGCTCCCCACAGGACCAGTATCACTACAGTATGGAAAGCGGCTTCTGCTTCCTTTGTCACAGGAAATGTGGTAGCACTCAATGGGCGGACTTTACTTGAATAGTTGTAGATCCATTGTGAGTAATAAGCAAAGAGACCAAGAGTTCTTCGGAGTGACTTTTTGTCTTGAGGCATTGGAAGTTCCCGTAGAGGTCGTAGTCGTTCAGGGTCTGGGAATATTGAACCTCCTTCCACTACATAACCAAGGATGCTAAGCCTTTTAGTTGAAAAAGTGCACTTTTCCTCATTGTAACTGATATTTTTCTTCTTGGCGGCTTCCAAAAACTTATCAAGGTTTGCATCATGTTCCTCCTGGGTCTTGCCACAAATGGTAACATTATCTAAATACGCGTAAGTTCCCATGAGTTGCTCTTCCTGAATGAGTGAATCCATAATTCGTTGGAAGCAGGCTACCCCATTGGTGACTCCAAAAGGGACTCTGGTAAACTGATACAGGCCATCACTAGCCTGAAACGCTGTGTATGGTTTATCTTCATTCCTTATAGGGACTTGATGATAGGCACTCTGTAGATCAATTGTGCTAAACACATAGTACTGAGCAATTTTGTTCACTGTATCGTCAATTCGAGGTAGAGGGTACCCATCAAGAAGTGTAAATTTGTTGATTGTCTCAGAGTAATCGATAGCCAGTCTCCGTTTCCTATAACCATCTTTAACAACAACAACCTGTGCACGCCAAGGGGAATCACTCGGTTCTATAATACCCTCCTTCAGCAGCCTCTGAGTTTCTTTCTCAATGAACATCCGATCCTCATAAGAATAGCGGCGTGACTTAGCTGATATAGGATGGCAATCCGCGGTAAGATTTGCAAACAGCTTTGGTGGGTCTACCCTTAAAGTGCTAAGTCCACAGACAACAAGAGGAGGCAGTTCACCTCCATATGTTAAGGTGACACTACCATGCAGCTTCTGAAAGTCCTGACCAAGGATAACATCAGAGCACAGTTGTGGCAGAATAGCTAAATGTACATCTTGATAATCCTTTCCATTAACTCTGAGATTTACCTTACAAAACCCTAAGGTCTGAATAGAGAGAGATGTTGATGCCATGGAAACGGTACCTGATGAGTGATGTAGAGTCAAGGAGAGCCGTTTAACTAAGTCAAGGTTGATGAAACTCTCTGAGCTGCCACTATCAATAAGACCATCTACTTCTGTTCCTTTGATGAATACTTTCACAACTGCCTTTGACAGTGAATTTGGAGTAGCCGCAGAAGTCACTGTTGCTAGAGTCGCATGATCACTGGAATGTGTGGAGGCACTAGCTCTTGTTGATGCATTAGCACGACATACTTTAGCAAAGTGACCTTTCTTGTGGCATTTATGGCACATTGCTTCACGAGCAGGACACTTTGGACGTGGATGTCTTGAAAAACCACAAAAGAAACACACCGTACCTGCTGCTGCTGTCACTGAGGCAGGTTCCACAGTAACTTCATTGCAAGAGTCTTGGTCAGGAATTGCAGCACTTACCACTCGAGAAGGCTGAGTGGTACTGTATACTTCAGAATTCTTCTGGGCTGAATCTAGAGCTCTTGCCTGGTCAAAGGCAGCGGCTAAGTCGAGAGTTTTATTCTCCAATAAACGCTGCCTTATTATTGGTGATTGCAGGCCACTGATAAAAGCATCCCTGATGGACTCTTCACAATACTGAGCAGCTGTCACTGCTTGGAAGTGACAGTCCTTACCTAAAATTTTCAGTGCTTGAAAGTATTCCTCTAAGGATTCATCAATCTGCTGGCGGCGAGTTGCAAGGCGATAGCGTGCAAAGATTTCATTTGTAGGTTTAATATACTGAGACTTGAGGGTTTTGATAGCATCTTCGTAGGTATTACACTCAGAAATAGCCTCATATATCTTAGGTGACACAAAATTGATGAGCAGACTTAGTTTATCTAGATCTTCTTTAGGAAGGGCTCCCAAGAAGTTTTCGAAAGTCTTAAACCAGTGCTTCCATTCCTGAGCAGCCGTTGATAAGCTGGGGTCACAGTCTAGCCTCTCAGGTTTCAGTAAACGCTCCATGTTGTGATGTAGTCTAGCGCAGGATCACCACCAGGTAGCCCAGGATTCTATGTTCAATAAATTGTTGTGATAGAAACACAGGCCTTATCTCTAGGCTTTATTGAACATAGAATCTTCATAGTACTTCTGCAACAACAAAATATAATGACTAGTACATCTAATAATGGCTTCTACAGGGATGGTGATGTCTTGCATATGTCAAGAGAAAAGTTATAACTACAGGCCACATATTTAAACTCACCATGTAATCTGCATCACTGATAAATGGATATAGTAGGAGAGAATCACACACCATGTGTTGGGCCCATGCCCATGACAGGACCAGTATCACTACATGTCTCCCTACGCATTTCAGATATATTGACCTCTTTTTGGTGGAGTCACCAGCCAAACTGTTGTTGTTGTTAAGGGCCCTTGCAGTTCAGAGGTGGTGCAGTATTATCCTGCTGCTGCTCCCCACAGGACCAGTATCACTACAGAAATGACAGTGGTAGGTATCGAAGGGGGACATTTATGCGACCTAGGTGTCCCAAATTCCTACTTGTCTATGTAACTCTGATAAATAATAATTATCTTTGTTATCATTTTCTGTTATGTATATAATGAGTTACATTCAGATAAATGCAATTTTCCACAACTATACTGTTTACCGTAGTCACCCCGTGTAGACATGTGAGAAAACTTAACCACCTCTGGTCACTGCAGGTGGCCCCCTCGGCCATCACAATCTTATCCATATCTATCCGAGACCAGTATAAATTGGATAGCACCCACAAGTACGGCGCTACTAATTAATTGTGGACTGTATAGATTATATTAGTGTAACTGAATGAAGGGATGGGGGGTAGGTTACACATGGATATATCCACCAAGGAAAAACACTTGTACATAATCCCACCACTTACCAGATATTCTCTGGTGGTCACTTGATGTAGCTGGATCACCCACAAACAGTTGGTCCCAAAGATGAGGGTGTACTTGTACCTTGTACCTTCTCCCATGGGAGACTTAAGTCTCGAGACACTCCCCAGATAGGGAGCCAAGGCCGGGTCACCACTACTTGGAAAAGACCCGGGCCGGGAGAATACCGGCGAATAAAAAAAAAAAAAAAAAAAAAAAAAACCTATCTAATTACACCATACCTAACTGGCCAGTATCAGTCTGCTATAAGTAGAAGGGTTACTTATCTGTGGCATATGATCGACACCATGCCCAGCCCTTCTAGGGTAGGGTAGGTGCCTGAGCCCGAGCCTTTAGCTCATAAGACTGTCATTCCCATTAGCCCCCTTGGGGCGGGGATGGCAGACCAGAGAGGCCTAGCTTGTGGCTAGGCCTGGGGACAGTTAGTCCCAAAGATGAGGAGGTACTTGTGCCTCCTCCCATGGGAGACTTAGGTCTCAGACACTCCCTAAAGAGGGAGCCAAGGCCGGGCCACCACTTGGAAAAGGCCCGGGCCGGGAGAATACCGGCGAATATTTAATAATAATAATAATAATGTGGAATATCGATGCTCCTTATTTCCCCCATTCACCATCTCATTTCGATGTCCTGCTACACCGACACGGTTCTTATTCCAGCAGGATGAGATATCCGTTGGTTTGTCCCGGTTTACAAGTCGTGACTCCATAAAAACTTCACTATCCTCGAGACAGGAACAACGAGGTAAACATGTGCACACACACTCTGGGAATGGCAACTCATATCGCTTCAAGGATTCCTTAACTTAGTGTTATTATCACTGATTACATTACAATACACAAGACGATTTAATGTCTCATAATTATTATACACATTAGAGGCCACTCTATTAAGATCTGAGACCGATGAGTGCTGATTAAATCACAGGTATTTTCTCCAGGACACTCTATGGCGAATCGCCAGTCACCACCGGTTTTCTGGTGTTTTCACGGTCGCTCTTACGTGCTAGAACTTTAATTGGTGTCATCAATCCTATACGATACATCCCTCTAGCGCCTGGAACCAATCTTGGGCGGAAAACATTATATACTGAGTCAAAAAGGAGAATTAGTGTGCACTACCTAGCAAAGTTTACTGCCAGAGGGGAATCATAGGCCTGTGTCCCGTGTGAAAAAAATAATAATAATTGAACTTTGTGTCAGAGGAAAGAAAGTCTCCCTGAAAGCATTGAGTATACATAGTGTATAGTGTATACTACAGTGGCTCCCTAGTATATTGATGATAAAGGCTAAAGTGTCATTTGAAAACAGGTGAATTTGTAAATGAAGTGATAAGCCTATAGAGGCAGGTGCCAGAAGTCGCCAGAAACTTACCACAGGTCAGCTGTTTTAATAATCTTCCTGGCCTGCTAGTGTACTCGCATATAATCTAGTGATACTAGTGAATAGCAGAATACAGTGTTGTAGTAGCAACTAACCAGTATTATAATGGTACTTAGTGGAGTGGAGTGACTTTCATTAGTTTCTTTTTCTTGAAATACCAGACGTTACTGTGAATTTCATATAACCTGTAGTTACCAGCGGTCGCAATATACACAACGAGAAGCAATTATTACTACAGAAAAAGCGTCCTTCCTCCAAAATTTGCACCAGTCAACTATAGTGATAATATAGCATTTATTGTGGTGGAGACGGAAAAAAAAAATAGAGAAGCTAGATACAGCGATTGATAAACAAGGGTGGAGGTCGACCGTTCGTCATTGTAGGAGTGCCAGCAGTCACCGGCTCTTCAACACGCAAGTTATACTTTTGTATCAATCAAATCACATATTACTCGGGTAGATAATTTCCAGTAGATCCTTCATGTATTAGCTCAAATCACCGACCAGTATGGTTTAAATAAGTGACCCACTGATCAGATCAGATAGACTGGTCCGAACCCTTGACTGGTCCGAACCCTTGACTGGTCCGAACCCTTGACTGGTCCGAACCCTTGACTGGACCGAACCCTGGACTGGTTTCAAACAGTTTCGTTGTGCACCACCTAGCAGGTTATTAATAGAATATTCAAGAGGTTGCTAGTAGAATTGCAGTAAATCAACCATTCAAATCATTATGAAGCTGTGTGTAGTCTGTGGTCAGTCAAACAAACGGGCTTCCACATGCATAAATTGTCATTTTTGTGGAAATTGGTGTCACACCCCTTGTGCAGATATCCAAGAACTAGCTACAAGCAGTATTAAAACAGGGAAGTGTTTTTGGGTATGCCCAAATGAGATAAATCTGTGGACTAAAATCACAAGGGTATTAAAAGAGGACAACATCAAAGCTGCTTTCATAGAAAACCTGGAAGCTTTCTACAACAGATGGGAACATAAAAAGTCCGGGCTGAATGGTACTGCCCTTGATACTGGCCATGTAGTCAGAAACTGTAAGGCTGGAGATGATGTCCTGGTAGTCAGTAAATGGGGGGCTGATAGTGCTGTCCTGGGAGACAGTAATGGGGAAGCTGGAGGTGCTGTCCTGGGAGACAGTAATGGTGAAGCTGGAGGTGCTGTCCTGGGAGACAGTAATGGTGAAGCTGGAGATGCTGTCCTGGGAGACAGTAATGGGGAAGCTGGAGATGCTGTCCTGGGAGACAGTAATGGTGAAGCTGGAGATTTTGTCCAGGTAGTCGGGAATTATACGCAGGAAGGAATACATATAAATGACCTCATAGGGGACAGGAGCCATAGTAGAGAAACAAGTGTAGTCAAAGATAAGATAAAACCAATATTGCAAACTAGAAATACCGCAGGAAATAGCAAACAAAAGGACTCCACTAGCAATAGTGAGGATATATTACCAAAAACAACTGGTGGGAGCTCCATTGTTGGTGCTAGGGAGGATAGAAGTAAGACAGGGAAACATGCACCAACAGGGAATACAGTCACAGAAACCCAAGGCAAACGGAAACCACGCCTGTGCACATACTATGCACTCGGTATCTGCTGGCATGGGAAATCTGGAAAAACAGATGGGACGTGCAACTATGACCACCCTAGGAAATGCCATGCACA
The DNA here is from genome assembly GCF_038502225.1 of Cherax quadricarinatus. Classification (NCBI taxonomy): domain Eukaryota; kingdom Metazoa; phylum Arthropoda; class Malacostraca; order Decapoda; family Parastacidae; genus Cherax; species Cherax quadricarinatus. The sequence goes on from NW_027195045.1 coordinate 550,611, forward strand.
TGTGACAACAGGAAAATGCAAACTCCCTTCCTGTAAGCTTTTTCACCCTGAACTGTGTACCTCTTCAGTACAGGAAAGACTGTGCTATAACTTAAATTGCCAGGCATACCATCTAAAGGGGACAAAAAGATACAAAACATCCAGGCCATGGGAAAACCTGGGTAGCCACAGCCACTCAAGAGGGAGAGGTTTTTTAGTGCCAGGAAGGAAAAAAAACTGGCAGGAAATGGCAGAAATCGTACACCAAATCCAGTCATTCCTGGAGTGGAACCACAGTCGATGGCCTCCACTCCAAACCAACAGATACAGATACTAATGCCAAAAAAAAAATACCCCCCCAGTACCAACAATACCACCAGTCCAATAACATTCTTCTTTGCAAATATACAGGGTCTAAAGCCAGCAACAAACAACAAAATACCTTTCATCCATGGACTGCTTGCAGAGGCAAAGGCAATGTTCGCGGCTTTCACTGAGACCCACATAAAGGATCACTTGGACAACGAAATATGGATCCCAGGTTACAACCTATACAGATGTGACAGAGTGAACAGGCAAAAGGGGGGGGTTGGCCTGTACATTGCAGAGTCACTTGTTTGCACAGAACTGCTAAATGCCTCAAATGATGTAGTGGAAGTTTTAGCAGTAAAGGTCGAGAACCAAAACCTAGTCATTGTGATAGTCTACAAGCCTCCGGATGCAACATCCCAGCAATTCCAGGAACAGCTGTTAAAAATTGACCACTGTCTGGAAAACCTTCCAGCTCCTGCACCCAACATCTTGCTCCTGGGGGATTTCAACTTAAGGCACCTAAAATGGAGGAATATAGCAAATAATATTGTTGCAGTAATAACACCAGGAGGCAGCTCTGATGAAAACTCACACTCATGCGAGCTTTTAAATCTCTGCACAAAATTCAATTTAAACCAGCAAATAATAGAGCCTACTAGACTGGAGAATACACTAGACCTCATCTTCACTAACAATGATGATCTGATAAGAAATATCACCATATCAAAAACAATATACTCAGATCACAACATAATTGAGGTTCAGTCATGTATGCGCGGAGCCCCAGACCGACATAATGAGATTAGTCACGATGGAGCATTCACCAAATTCAACTTCAATAACAAAAACATAAAGTGGGACCAAGTAAACCAAGTCCTAACCGATATAAGCTGGGAAGATATACTAAGCAACACAGACCCCAACTTATGCCTAGAACAGATTAACTCGGTGGCACTCGATGTATGCACAAGGCTTATTCCTCTAAGAAAAAGGAGGAGTAGATGTAAAACAGAAAGAGACAGGCGCTCCCTTTACAGGCGACGGAAAAGAATAACAGAGCGGCTAAAAGAGGTCAATATATCTGAAATGCGTAGGGAGACACTGGTCAGAGAAATAGCAAGCATCGAACTTAAGCTAAAAGAATCCTTTAGGAGTTAGGAATCGCGGGAAGAACTAAAAGCCATAAATGAAATCGAAAGAAACCCAAAGTATTTCTTCTATGCCAAATCAAAATCGAGAACAACGTCCAGTATTGGGCCCCTACTTAAACAAGATGGGTCCTACACAGATGACAGCAAGGAAATGAGTGAGCTACTCAAGTCCCAATATGACTCAGTTTTTAGCAAGCCGCTAACCAGACTGAGAGTCGAAGATCAAAATGAATTTTTTATGAGAGAGCCACAAAATTTGATTAACACAAGCCTATCCGATGTTATCCTGACGCCAAATGACTTCGAACAGGCGATAAATGACATGCCCATGCACTCTGCCCCAGGGCCAGACTCATGGAACTCTGTGTTCATCAAGAACTGCAAGAAGCCCCTATCACGAGCCTTTTCCATCCTATGGAGAGGGAGCATGGACACGGGGGTCGTCCCACAGTTACTAAAAACAACAGACATAGCCCCACTCCACAAAGGGGGCAGTAAAGCAACAGCAAAGAACTACAGACCAATAGCACTAACATCCCATATCATAAAAATCTTTGAAAGGGTCCTAAGAAGCAAGATCACCACCCATCTAGAAACCCATCAGTTACACAACCCAGGGCAACATGGGTTTAGAACAGGTCGCTCCTGTCTGTCTCAACTATTGGACCACTACGACAAGGTCGTAAATGCACTAGAAGACAAAAAGAATGCAGATGTAATATATACAGACTTTGCAAAAGCCTTCGACAAGTGTGACCATGGCGTAATAGGGCACAAAATGCGTGCTAAAGGAATAACAGGAAAAGTCGGTCGATGGATCTATAATTTCCTCACTAACAGAACACAGAGAGTAGTCGTCAACAGAGTAAAGTCCGAGGCAGCTACGGTGAAAAGCTCTGTTCCACAAGGCACAGTACTCGCTCCCATCTTGTTCCTCATCCTTATATCCGACATAGACAAGGATGTCAGCCACAGCACCGTGTCTTCCTTTGCAGATGACACCCGAATCTGCATGACAGTGTCTTCCATTGCAGACACTGCAAAGCTCCAGGCAGACATCAACCAAATCTTTCAGTGGGCTGCAGAAAACAATATGAAGTTCAACGATGAGAAATTTCAATTACTCAGATATGGTAAACATGAGGAAATTAAATCTTCATCAGAGTACAAAACAAATTCTGGCCACAAAATAGAGCGAAACACCAACGTCAAAGACCTGGGAGTGATCATGTCGGAGGATCTCACCTTCAAGGACCATAACATTGTATCAATCGCATCTGCTAGAAAAATGACAGGATGGATAATGAGAACCTTCAAAACTAGGGAGGCCAAACCCATGATGACACTCTTCAGGTCACTTGTTCTATCAAGGCTGGAATATTGCTGCACACTAACAGCACCTTTCAAGGCAGGTGAAATTGCCGACCTAGAAAATGTACAGAGAACTTTCACGGTGCGCATAACGGAGATAAAACACCTCAATTATTGGGAGCGCTTGAGGTTCCTAAACCTGTATTCCCTGGAACGCAGGAGGGAGAGATACATGATTATATACACCTGGAAAATCCTAGAGGGACTAGTACCGAACTTGCACACGAAAATCACTCACTACGAAAGCAAAAGACTTGGCAGACGATGCACCATCCCCCCAATGAAAAGCAGGGGTGTCACTAGCACGTTAAGAGACCATACAATAAGTGTCAGGGGCCCGAGACTGTTCAACTGCCTCCCAGCACACATAAGGGGGATTACCAACAGACCCCTGGCAGTCTTCAAGCTGGCACTGGACAAGCACCTAAAGTCAGTTCCGGATCAGCCGTGCTGTGGCTCGTACGTTGGTTTGCGTGCAGCCAGCAGCAACAGCCTGGTTGATCAGGCTCTGATCCACCAGGAGGCCTGGTCTCAGACCGGGCCGCGGGGGCGTTGACCCCCGGAACTCTCTCCTGGTAAACTCCAGGTAAACCACCGGTCCTACCATTATTCACTCATTTTACCCCTTTATTACGGTGGTCCCATAAATCACGTTCCCTCACTCTTCACCAGGAACAGTTACGACACTTCCTGTTATGAAGTGAGGTCTATATTAATCTTTAGGCCACTGTGAATGCCAATTTCCTGTTCCCATGCTTTCCCAGCCTTTTCACTCCATTCAAAACACTCCTGCCATCCATGCCCTGACTCGCCTTCTTCCCCTGCATATCCGCGCAGGCGCAGAGGGACCCTGTTGGTTCTATTCCATTTTCAAATACATTTTTGACCGAAATCGACACATTAAACACCTATTAGGCACTGTAGCTTCTGAAAATTAAAATATTTTCCAAACTGCAGCCGGGTGGAGGTCGTTGTTAGACGATTTAAATAACGAGGAGTACAATTTTCCCATCTTCACTGGCCACCTGGCTTGAGAACTCCAACATTGGTATTTGCATAATCACCCATTAATTCTTTCCACCTTTTAACTCTTCAGGTAGGGCTCCATCCAAAGCACACTCAAGCTTCCATGCTTCTGGTATTAACAATTTCCCTCTTATTGTAAGGTGTTAATATATTGGGCATACTGGAATTATGAGACTTTAACAATAACAAGTCTCTCTCAGTATCCCAAGTCAGCCCCAGCACATTACTGCATACAGGCGCTTCAACTCCAGGGCTATCCATATTTATTGATCCCTCAAAATGGACTAATTACTGTTCCATTCCCTCAGGGGCATCCTTGCACCTCATTAGTTCCTCTTCAGTTAACGTCACACCCGAAAATTGTCCACATAAGATTATTAACCCAATTACTTCGCTCAGTGGACCACCTGTGTACTTAAGGTGTGCATTTATCGTCGCCTGAAGTAAGAACAATTTATTATTTAACTGTTTATTAATTATATCATTATAAGCAGTCAACAATTTTGGTGTCTTGCTCAGTTCGCAGAGCTGGGCCCGTTAACTGTCCATACGCCATCCTATAATTAGTAGGTAATTCTGGACGGTTTAGCTTCCACGGAAGTCGCACCCAGTAATGTCCAGATTAACATTTAACATCCTTCAGTTATTGTTCCTGAGTAAAGGAATCATTTGGACTTTCCTCATTTATATTAATCCCTGTGCTGTCCAGCTCCCACAAATTAGACTGGTTCAACATCATCCTCGATAGAAGAACACTTGTACTGGGTTGACCTTTTATGAGTAAGACACCGTGACTGTATTTACTACTTCCTCTAGTCATTATTACTTTTTTTTTTATATTTTATTTAAAACCAATACAGTATACATAAAAATAAAAATAAAAGGAAACAGTATGGATCTCAATCCTGAAGGTTGGGCCATTGACATAAGAAACCCAACACAAAATAAACTAACAAATGGATTGCACCTATATACTCGCAAGATATAGTTGTATAACATACAACAATAACTTACGGCAAGAACATAGCTACAAATAAACACAGTAACAGGGTCATGAACTGACATATATAAACATTCAGTGACTCAAAACCTAACTTACATATAAATTTTACATATAACATGACATATGACAAAGACTCATTACAATTGAAAAGAATATATACGAGAAAATGTAACAATTACTTCCAGCCTTCTCATTAATCAATAAACCAAAACCTAACATCATAAATCTGCTAGAACATCTACATACTTATTCCTAACATTACAGATTTACATATACCAAAATACAAATAAACATACAAAGAAAACAGCTTAGATCTCAAAACCGACTCATTACAGTTACAATAAACCCGTATACAAAAATCTCAGACACAAAAGGAATGCGTCTATAAACTGGCTAGATATATCTGTATACCATACAGCCAAAACTTACGTCAAGAACATAGCCATGAAAAACCAATATCAGGGTGCTGACAGTCTATAAGTACATCTTAACATGCAAAAACCTAGAACATAACATGAACTAAAAAAACTTCATATGGCAAAGAACAATACCGTTGTATAATGCTATACAAAGTACATTGAAATGACAATTGAAAAAGTAACGAAGAGGGAACATACAACAAGCATGTGTTGAATACATATAAACCTACACATCACATACACCACAGTACTATCTTTGTATAACAATACTGTGTACATAGATAACAACATAATAATACGACTTAAAAGACTACTATGTACATAGAATAGTGTATAGTCCATGACAAAAAAAACTGGCCAGCTCCACAGGTGCTAGCACCCTTGGTCCATACATTATTCACTCACTCATCACTCATCCAACACAAGGCAAACATTTGTTGTAATCCATTACCAGGGAGGCGACCCTGTTTTCACCCTTGACTTCCCTGCCCCAGCAACACTTTCCAATCGTACCCTCCCCTCCCTCGTATATTACAAGTCTAATAAAACCTGTATCGTAAGTTGCCTATATCCTTCTGAAAAATCCCTCACCCACCTCCTCCCATAAATTTCTTTATTTCTACATACCGTTTTATAGAACGTTACTGCTAACACCCTCCTCTTCACTCACTGACCTGTTTTCCCCGCAATCCCCACATTATATATTACCTGGAGTTTACCTGGAGAGAGTTCCGGGGGTCAACGCCCCCGCGGCCCGGTCTGAGACCAGGCCTCCTGGTGGATCAGAGCCTGATCAACCAGGCTGTTGCTGCTGGCTGCACGCAAACCAACATACGAGCCACAGCCCGGCTGATCCGGAACTGACTTTAGGTGCTTGTCCAGTGCCAGCTTGAAGACTGCCAGGGGTCTGTTGGTAATCCCCCTTATGTGTGCTGGGAGGCAGTTGAACAGTCTCGGGCCCCTGACACTTATTGTATGGTCTCTTAACGTGCTAGTGACACCCCTGCTTTTCATTGGGGGGATGGTGCATCGTCTGCCAAGTCTTTTGCTTTCGTAATGAGTGATTTTCGTGTGCAAGTTCGGTACTAGTCCCTCTAGGATTTTCCAGGTGTATATAATCATGTATCTCTCCCTCCTGCGTTCCAGGGAATACAGGTTTAGGAACCTCAAGCGCTCCCAATAATTGAAGTGTTTTATCTCCGTTATGCACGCCGTGAAAGTTCTCTGTACATTTTCTAGGTCGGCAATTTCACCTGCCTTGAAAGGTGCTGTTAGTGTGCAGCAATATTCCAGCCTAGATAGAACAAGTGACCTGAAGAGTGTCATGATGGGCTTGGCCTCCCTAGTTTTGAAGGTTCTCATTATCCATCCTGTCATTTTTCTAGCAGATGCGATTGATACAATGTTATGGTCCTTGAAGGTGAGATCCTCCGACATGATCACTCCCAGGTCTTTGACGTTGGTGTTTCGCTCTATTTTGTGGCCAGAATTTGTTTTGTACTCTGATGAAGATTTAATTTCCTCATGTTTACCATATCTGAGTAATTGAAATTTCTCATCGTTGAACTTCATATTGTTTTCTGCAGCCCACTGAAAGATTTGGTTGATGTCTGCCTGGAGCTTTGCAGTGTCTGCAATGGAAGACACTGTCATGCAGATTCGGGTGTCATCTGCAAAGGAAGACACGGTGCTGTGGCTGACATCCTTGTCTATGTCGGATATAAGGATGAGGAACAAGATGGGAGCGAGTACTGTGCCTTGTGGAACAGAGCTTTTCACCGTAGCTGCCTCGGACTTTACTCTGTTGACGACTACTCTCTGTGTTCTGTTAGTGAGGAAATTATAGATCCATCGACCGACTTTTCCTGTTATTCCTTTAGCACGCATTTTGTGCGCTATTACGCCATGGTCACACTTGTCGAAGGCTTTTGCAAAGTCTGTATATATTACATCTGCATTCTTTTTGTCTTCTAGTGCATTTAGGACCTTGTCGTAGTGGTCCAATAGTTGAGACAGACAGGAGCGACCTGTTCTAAACCCATGTTGCCCTGGGTTGTGTAACTGATGGGTTTCTAGATGCGTGGTGATCTTGCTTCTTAGGACCCTTTCAAAGATTTTTATGATATGGGATGTTAGTGCTATTGGTCTGTAGTTCTTTGCTGTTGCTTTACTGCCCCCTTTGTGGAGTGGGGCTATGTCTGATTACACTTTCCTCCCAACCCCCCACGTCGAGACTTAATGCTCTCAATACAGAAATTCCTTGACATCCTATCCTATATATCACCCTATTTAAGCACCCCTTGACACTCCTCAGTCCGTCACAAAAATATACTACATGAAAAGCCGACTCCTCCCCACCACATATCCCGCACCCCCCCCCCGTCAACGACCCGTCTATCCCGTAGAACCACACCCGATGGTAAAATGAATGCCGTGCAGAAAACGATACATTACATCCCGAACACGAGGTTGCAGCCTCATCCTACTCAACCTATTCCATATACTTCCCCATGCATACATGGGGAAAATTCCCTCTACACGCGCTACAACCCTCCCGGCTAACAATCTACACAACCTACCTATTTTGACCTTTGTCGGCTCTCGATCCCACGCCATAGCCCTCAAAACAGTTTCACACTCATGCAACTCAACTCCTGTATACATCCGTTGCAATCTGTTATGGATCCTGGCCAACCCCCCCCCCCACACTTTCCCTCATCACCTCCCTTTTAATGAAGACACATTTGATCCTCCGCTTTAAGTCCAGCAATCCCAGCCCCCCCTTACTTACACGTAACATTACCACGTCCCTTTTAATCCAATCACAGCTCGAACACTACAAGAATTTAAAAACCTTCCTAAGTATGTTGGTTATTGCTGGCCCAGTTAATGGGAACACGGCTCCCACGTGCCATACTTTGCTATACAGTAAGATATTAATAACAATGGCACACTGCACAAGGGTCAAATGATAAGGTCGCAATGCTCCCAAGCATCCCTGAATCCTTTCTACCATCCTTCTCGAGTTTTCCATGCGTGCCACAGTTAGATCGTCTGCATAAATAAGACCGCAAATTTTTAACGAATTCACTTGCTTCCTCACAACTGCACTACCCCAATCAACCCTTCCTGCCCAAGCTCCTAACCCCATAACCATGGATTTATCTGAATTTACCCTCATACCAGTTGCCCCTGTGAACATTCGTACTACCCCATCTAATGTGTCCATTGACATCCCCTCCCTGATCAGAACAGTTGTATCATCCACATACCCAATTAAAACTGGCCAAACCCTCGCAACCTCACACCCTGGTCCCTCTATGTGACACATACGCTGCTCCACCAATCTATAAAAGGGGTCCTGTATGCACGCAAACAATAATTGTGACATAGGACACCCCTGCCTAAGTCCCCTACCCATTACAATCTTCCCACCCAATCGACCATTAATCTGTACCCTCGCCATTGCACCTCCATACAACGCCTCAACCCAACCCACTATTTCTTCCCCAAACCCCTGACCCCTGAGGATGGCTTTCAATGCTTTCCGATCCACTCTATCGTATGCCCCATGCCAATCGAGTGCCACCAAACCTCCCCCCTCCCCCCCTTTTGCCTCCACGAAATCCCTAAGTAACCCATGCCCCTCCACCATAGACCTCCCTGGCAAACCAAACTAAGTTTTTGATACTACCGGCCCCACCACACACTTGACCCAATTTCCCAAAATCTTAGCAAACAATTTGTAATCTGCGCATAACAACGAGATCGCCCAGTAATCCCGAAGCGTATGCTGCCCCTTACCCTTTGGTACCAATACAACGACAGCCATTGCCTGCTTCTCACCCAGCTCACCTCTCTCCTTCATACAATTTTATAACCTAACCAAAAAATGCCTCATTAATTCCCAATGCTGCTGATAAAACTCTGCCGGGAGTCCATCAATTCCCGGTGCTTTGCCCTTTCGCATTCCAATTAAAGCCCTCCATATTTCCCCCTCAGTTATTTCCCCACCCAGTGCTTCCCTATCACTGTTACGCAACTGACATACCACACTCCCACACACCTGTTCTAAAACCCCATCCTCTACCCCTTCTCGTTGCCAGTACTTCTCATACCACTTATCAGCAAATGCCCCCATTCCTTCTGTAGCTTGTATGAACTGCCCCTACGTGTACCCTCCTATCGACTCATGAACCTCCAACCATGGTATAGTCATTGCCTGCTGTCTTTGTTTCTGCATACGCAATACGCACGATGAAGGTCTATCGCCCCATAACACCTCTTCCACCCCTGCCTGTACCAGCACTGCTTGGAACCTCTCATCCTGCACCTCACGCAGCCTCCCTTTAATTGCCATAATATCATCCATTGGATAAGTGCCCGCAACCGCCCCCTCGCAAAACAACCCCATAATCTATCCTCCAAATAGTTAGCAAGCCCATATTTTAAAGAATTGATACGTTTCCCTTCCCTTACGTAATATTGCTTAATCCGTTCTTTAGCCACACCATCCCACCACATCACCACATCCTTTACCCCATTTACCTCTGCACGTAACCCCTCCTACAGCGTTGCAAATCCCTCTATCCCCTCCACATCACCTAACACACTTGTATTTAACTTCCAATAACCCCTAGATATACCTGCTAGTGACTCCCACCCCACCTCTGTTACTACCGCCCGATGATCTGAATAAGCTACTTCTATTGTACGGAAAAATGTCAACCCAACCCCTTGAGATATATACAGTCTATCCAACCTAGCCGCGTAACCCCGTCATACAAAAGTGTACTCTACCTCCCACGCCCCTCCTCCAACCGCATCCCGCAACTGAATATCCCTCAAAAGATCTCGCAAGGCCGCCGACACGTGCCCTGCCTCTTTTGGTTCCACGTCAGCCCTCCTAATAACGCAGTTCCAGTCGCCACCAACGATGGCCACCGCAGGTAAACCACGTAAGAAGAAAACTAGTTCTTCACATACAAAATCCCTTTTTACCCTCACATCATTTTCTGCCGGTGCATGCACACTTACAAAAGATACCCTCTGCCCTATCCACCACCCATCCATGCCCAATACTCTTCCCCCCTCCCCCCTCACTTCTTAGCAACACAAACGGGCTCGCCTCCCTGATCAATATACCCACACCACCTTTCAGACGTACAGATGGCAGAATCATGACCCGAAACCCTTCCACCTCGAGCACTCTTCCCTCCTTGAAATTGTGTTCTTGCAGGAACACTACATCCACCCTATATTTATACAGAAACATTCGAAACCATTCCCTCTTCACACTATTACACAGTCCATTTACGTTCACAGTCATACACCTAAGGCCTCTTTATAGTTTCCAACCCTTCCTCCTCGCTTCATTCATCCCAGGGCCTCCTGCCCCAGAGCCAGCACAAGGCTTCACACCATCAACCCCCCCCCTTTTTTGCGATGCCTCTTATCGTGGCTACCTCGACAGTGCTCTTCCTTCCTCCCAGACCTCTGCGCCGGCGTCAGGACATCATCTGAGTCTGACGCCGCCGCTCTCTTCCTCGTGATGCCCTCCACATCCATGTTATCTAATGAGGTTCCTTCATGATGTACCTCAACCTCCACCACGCCTCGTTCCACAGCACACGGCGACAACTCACGCTTACTAGTTGGCCCGTTAACCCTGCTATGGCTTTTATCATTACATTCCTCTACAGGCAATGCCGTGCCTCTCACCAGCTCAGGAACAACATCCTCTGCAGGCGGCGTCAATGTCCTTAGCACTTCCTGAAGCTCTTCCTCTAGAGCCTGCACCTCCTCCTGCACTTGCACTTCTGTACTTTTCCCTTGCTTAGTAACAGATCCTTTTACGTCACAGGTTACCTTACACACGCCAGTCTCCTCTTTGGAATCCTCCACCTCTTCACTCCACAAGCGCCCAAGCCCTTGCTTTCGCGTGGGGCTCTCAACAACAGCTATCACGCTGGTAACTGGTGCTTCACCAGTTTGTGCAGGCGCCCTCCTCAGCTTCACACACGCTGCCGCCATATGGTCGTACGCCCCACATATTCTGCACGCAGATGTCAGCCTTATCTGCCTCAAATGGGACATTATGAATCTTAACCCACGTAAAGTGGCGGGATACGTCGATCAAACGCACCTTCACAGCTGGAGTAGCGTCAAGACTCACGTCTTGGAATCTCGTCACCAAAGACTCGTATACGGACGTGGAATTCAGTTTGACGAAGATTCTGTAAGCCCCATTCAGGGCTACACCATACACCTCATCGTCTTGGATTCCATAGGTCTCCCTAATGATTGTTGGGAGTAATACCTGCGCTGAAGAGGGTGAAATCGCCCCACGAAGCACCTCAATACCAATGGTATTTACGCGTCTCCTCACACTCAGTGCCATGTTGATACAAGGTAGCTCACCTGAAAACAGCAGAGGGGTGCAGAGCACAACCGCACTCGACCATGGTCAGGCAGCGAATGATCATTATTACTAGGCGGTAGTCTGCCATATATTACATGGCCTGTACCAGTGTTGAGGAGAGTGATGCCGCATAGTTTTGGATTTATGCCCTTTATCCTGAATTATTACATCCAACACCAGAAAGGCTACCTCAGCTAGGCCATCATTATTGCCATTAGCTGCAACCTCTACATCAGTCACTGTAGTGTCAGGGTTATTAACATTATCATTATTGTCATCATTATTATAAGAATTACATACAACCCTGCACATAACTGTATGGTGCCTTCCCTTGTTGCATTGATAGCAACTGTTCAATTTGGTATGACAATCCTTTACATTATGATTGTCTAGACATCTGATAAATCTGTCAAGTTCTTTCATCCTCTCCACTTTAATATCCCATGAATTATAGGCATTACAACTTTTAGTGAAATGAGTACCCTTGCAGAAGAGACAGTCTCTCTTTTTCTTGCCTGACCTCTTATTAACTGGGTTACCCTTACTGAGGTACTTATTCCTCTTACCTTGATGTGAGGAACCACTATTACTGATTCCTGTCACTTGATATGTGCCTATTTAACTCTTAATTATGATTACTACCAATGGGATTATTTTTCCCTTTTGAGACTTGACAGATACTTCAGAGTCATTATGTGTTATACCCTTAGAACTGTTTGGCTTACTGATCTGCAATTGAACAATTAATTCTTGCCAACCTAGTCTGATTTCCACCAGACCGTACTCTGGAGGTTTTAACAAACACACCCTTTGCATTAATAGGTTGATCAACTGCCTGGATTACACCCTTTAATTTATCCAAAGCCTTACTTTTACAAGACAGTTTTTCTTCCAATTCGTAATGTTGATTAATTAAAGCATTCACTTCTATTCCATCTGCACAATTCTCCTGCAGATCTCTTTCACAGTCTTTAAACCACAATTTATACCACTCAAATCTACTCTCTAAAGCATCTAAATGTAACTTTAATTCATTAGGGTTCACGGTTCTTTGATTCATTAAATCCAAGCACTTGTATGCCTTCGTCACATTGCTTTTAATAGCCTGTAATGATGCTTTCATTACTCTAAAATCCACGGACTTATTATTAATCACTGATTACAGAACTTAAGTAGGCGCCTTTTAAGAGTAATTCTTGCACTTTACTCTTGTATAAATCTTAGCCACACATGTGCTAGCAATTAATTGGGCTAATTATCATCCACCACACGATCGATTAAATTTGTGTACTCTATACCCACTTCTTTCAATCAGTCACTTAATTATTAAGTACATTAGCTGCCTGACCACAGTTGAGTGCGGTTGTGCTCTTCACCCCTCTGCTGTTTGTAGGCTAGCTCCCTTGTCACTTACCTGGCTGCGGTGGTGTGAAGTGGTGCTGTCACGCCTCTGCTAACAATATAGGTGCACTGTGATTGTCAAGATGGCGGTTAGTCTGAGACGCCGGATAAATACTGTAGGCATTGAGCTACTTAAAGGAACGATAACGCCTAGTTCTGCACAAGTCTTATTGCCAAAGATCATCCGGGAGACATATGGCATGGTGTAGCATTAAATGGAGGCCAAAGAATTTTCGTCAAACTGCTATCAGCAACGGTTTATGAATCGTTAGTCACCAGGTTTCAGGATTTAAGTCTAAGCGTCACACCAGCTGTCAGTGTAAGAATGATAGATGTTTCACGGCATTATATGTGGATTAAGTTACACAACATTCCCTTTGAGGCGGACGAGGCGGATATCAGGAAAGCTTTTGAGACATGGGACAGTGCATTATGCTCAACATGGTACGTGGGCGGCAGGCGCCTATGCTGGTCTGCCAGAGGGTTCTTTTAACCTCAAAATGAGGTACCCAATACCGTCCTATGTGTATCTACAAGAATTCAGGACGCAGGTAATGGTTATGTACCCAGGGCAACGTCGTACGTGCCGCCTATGTGGTGAGTATGATCACATAGCGGCGACCTGTGACAAGCGAAGACGTGTGCCTGGACCTGTGGTGAACGTCGCAGCCCCTGCTTCAAAGGTGGCAGGTGAGGAACAAATATCGGACGGACGGCATGGTGTCTTGTGGAGCGAGATAGTGGATCGGGCACACAGGACTGGAGGTGAGTTGGAGTCCCGCCCCCCAGTTGCCTGATCAGGTGTCATCTTCTGTGGATAAGGAGGAGCAGCAATTACAGGAGAAGGTTCTTGAGATTGAGGAGGAATTGGTCGAGGTGTTGAAGACTTTGTCACCCCGAGAGGGACGTTACATTTGAGCGTGGTGTCATCGGAGAGTCGTCGCTGCCAGAAAGTCGAAGACGTGATATGTTGGGACGTGATGGTGGTTTGGAGTGGTCCGTTGAATCATTAAACCATTCTCAGGTGGAGGTGGAGGTTCATCGAGAGGCAACATCTGACCAAGACATGTGTAACATGACTGTCACGAGAAAGAGGGCGGCTACATCATATTCTGATGACGTCTTAATGCATGCACAAAGGCCTGGGAAACAGACTGAGGTGAAGTATGAAGGTAGTGGTGTAAGTGGTGGTAGCCATGATAGGAGGCACCGGAAGAAGGGGGGGGAAGAGAGCACTCTGAAGGTGTCAAACTTAAATTCAAGCTCTGGAGTTGTAAAGAGTGATGAGAGGAGGCAGGGGTGGAAACTTTAATAGACCTTAGGTGTATGTCTGTAAATGTTAATGGGTTATGTAGCGGTATGAGCAGAGATTGGTTTCGTAAATTCCTGAATAAATCTAGAGTGGATGTTGTGTTCCTGCAGGAGCTCAATTTTAAAGAGGGTAGGGTGTTGGAGGTGGCAGGATTTCGAGTGGTTACCCTGCCATTTCCCCGTCTAAAAGGTGGTGTGGGAATTTTAATAAGGGAGACGAGCCCGTTTGTTTTGCAGAGAAGCGAGGGGGGAGGGGGGGAGGTTGTTGCGTGTGGATGGGTGGTGGATGGGTAAGCGTGTGTCTTTTGTGAGTGTGTATGCGCTGGCAGAAAATAACATACAGGTAAAGAATGATTTTGTGTGTGAGGATCTTGTGTTTTTCTTAAGTGCACTGCCAGAGGTAGCAATAGTTGGTGGGGACTGGAATAGTGTAATCAGGATGGCTGATGTGGACTCAAAAGGGGCTGGATATATGTCTGTGGCTTTTAGGGATTTATTAAGGGATGTTAGATTACGTGATGCCTTTGGTGGAGCGGTGTGGGAGACTGAATATACGTTTGTTAGGAGTGGATATGCTGTGAGACTAGATAGAGTGTACCTTTTCAGGGAGTGGATATGACATCTTTCAGTACTGTTGAGGCTACAATGTCAAATCATAGGACAGTGGTGGTGGAGGGTGGGTGGGGGACGCTCGTGGACGTATATAGAAGTTATTGGAAATTAAATATAAGTGTGTTGGGTGATGAGGAGGGGTTGGAGGGGTTTTCAGTCCTATGGAGGGAGCTTAGTGTTGAAAAACAAGGAGTGGATGACATTGTGACATGGTGGGATTGTGTTGCAAAGGAAAGGATTAGAAAGTTTTATGTGAGAGAAGGAAAACGTATTAATAATTTAAAATATGGATTGGCTAACTATTTAGAGGATAGGTTAAGAGGTTGCTATGGGCAGGGGGGTGGTTGGGAATAATTTTCCTATGGATGAAATAGCTGAAATAAAGGGGAGGTTGAGGGTGTTGCAAAATGAAAGGTTTCAAGCTGTAAGAGTGCAGGCAGGGGTGGAAGAAGTGCTTTGGGTCGACAAGCCGTCAGCGTGTGTTTTGCAGCATCTAAGCAAAGGCAAGCGGTGACGGATATCCCTTGTTTAGAGGTAATGGAGATGGTTGGGAATTATAGAGCATAGCAGGAGATACGAACCACAAAGGGGATGTGTGCGTATGCGGAGGTTTGGTACGAGAAGTACTGGAAAAGTGGGGGAGGGGGGGTGACGTGGCGTTAGGCACTATAGCTTCGGAAAATTAAAATATTTTCCACAATTAGTATTTCCTTATGTTATCTTCACAATACCTTTTCCCCCCCCTCCCTTCTTCGGATGTCTCTTATCATGACCTCCCCATCGCCTCCTGTTCCCTCTCCTACCACCCCAGTCTGCTTCCCAGGCCTCTGCCCTGGCATCAGGACATCATCTGAGTCTGACGTAGCTGCCCGTTTCCTTGTTACAATCATGTCCCCCATAACATGGTCTGGGGAAGCCTCACGGTGAACCTCAACATCCACCTTGCAATGATTTATTAATTCCACTGACTTCTCAGTCACATCATTAGTCTCGAAATTCTCATATCGGTGACAGGCTGGAAGCAATAACTCTCCAACTACTTTTTGCTCAGATGTAACTCCCTCCTCAGGTGGTGACAAGGTCTACAAAACTTCCTCCAATTCTTCCTCTATTTCCAACACTTCCTCCCGTGGTACCATCCCTGCACAAGTCATTGGAGGAGATTCTGGGGCAGGGAACTGAGGGTGGGACTCACCCCCAGTCCTGAAAGCTTGCTCCACCATCTCACTCCACAAACGACCACGCCCTCCCTCAGGTGATTGATCCTCACCTGCCACCCGTAAGACCGGGGCTGCGCCTTCTACCACAAGTTCAGGCACGCGTCTTTTCATCTCACATGCTGCAGCTATGTGGTCATACTCACCACATAGGCGACACGTACGTCTTTGTCCGGGATACAAAACCATGACCTGTCTCCTGAAGTCCTGAAGATAAACGAAAGACGGTATGGGATGTCTTATTGTTATTTTAAGGTTAAAAGTACCTTCTGGCAAACCTGCGTAGGCGCCTGCTACCCACATATCATGCTGGACAAAATGAACTGTCCCATATTTCTCGAAGACTTTTCTGATATAAGCTTCATCCTCCTTAAAGGGAATGTTATGTAACTTTATCCAGGTATAATGCCTGGATACATCACTCATTCTCACAAGTACAGCAGGTGTAACATCAAGACTCACGTCCTGGAAACGATTAACCAACGATTCATATACCATTGCAGTGAGCAGTTTCACATAGATTCTATGCGCTCCATTTAAAGCCACTCCATATAAATCACCATCTTGAATTCCATACCATCATTAGCTGCCTGACTGCGGTGGAGTGCGGTTGTGCACGGCACCCCTCTGCTGTTTGTCAGGAGAGCTCTCATAGCAACAATATGGCGCTGAGTATCCGACGTAGGGTGAACACTGTCGGCGTTGAGCTGCTTCGTGGGGCGATTTCCCCCTCTACGGCGCAGGTGTTACTTCCGGCAATCATCAGGGAAACGTACGGAGTGCAGGATGATGAGGTTTATGGTGTGGCCCTGAATGGGGCCTATCGTCTATTCGTCAAGTTAAATTCGACGGCTGTGTACGAGTCGTTAGTGACGAAATTTGAGCATGTGAGTATTGATGTAACTCCAGCTGTCAAAGTGCGACTCATAGACGTCTCTCGCCACTATATGTGGGTGAAGTTGCGAAATGTCCCCTTCGAGGCTGACGAGGAGGACTTACGGAAGGTGTTTGCAGCTTATGGTACCGTGCATCTGGCAACCCACGGCAAGTGGGCGGCAGGTGTGTACATGGGACGTCCGGAGGGTACATTCTCCCTCAAAATGACACTGAGGCACCCGATCCCGTCATACGTCGTGATGCCGGAGTTTAGGACCCAAATTCTAGTGGCGTATGCTGGGCAGCGACGGACATGCAGGTTGTGTGGGGAGTATGATCATATGGCGGCGACGTGTGGGAGGCAGTGGAGGGCGCCGGCGCAAACAGGTGGAGCACCAGTTACAGGTGTGGATGTCGTTGAGGAGAATTCCAAAGGAAACCGAGGAGATGGCCGTCTGTGGAGTGAAATTGTAGAAGAGTCTCTTGTGGTGCATGATGGGCGAGGCACGAGTTGTGTGGAGCCAAAAATGGCCACTTTGCCGGTGACGGGGGAGGAAGTGCTAATTCAGCAGGAGGTGCAAGAGCTGGAGGAGGAGCTCGACGAGGTATTGAAAACTTTACCTTCTTCGGGCGAGGATAATGGCTTGGTCCGTGAAATGGTGCCTGAGTTGAAAGGAGAGTGTGGCGGGACAGGCACGAGAAGGAAGGAGGACAACTGCAGGCACAGAGAGGAGTCACCGAGCTCTGTGCGACAGGTCACAGTAGAGGTTGATGTTCACTGTGAGGAATCTTCGGAAGACAGTATGGCGGTAGAGGGTGTCACGAGGAAGAGGGCGGCTGCGTCAGACTCAGATGATGTCCTGACGCCCGCGCAGAGGTCTGGGAGCAAGGATGTGTATTCTCGTGACAGCCAGGATAAGAGGCATTGAAAAGGGGGGGGTGGATGGTGACAAATCACATGTTGACCCTGGGGCAAGAGGCCCTGGGAAGGTTGTGAGGAGAAAGGGTTGGAAGCTTTAGAAAGGCCTTAAGTGCATGACTGTGAATGTGAATGGACTGTGTACTGGTGTGAAGAGGGAATGCTTTCATATGCTCTTACGTCGATACAGAGTGGACGTAGTTTTTCTACAGGAGCATAATTTCAGGGAGGGTAGAGTGCTCGAGGTGGAAGGGTATAAGGTGTTGACTCTGCCATCGGCACGTTTGAAAGGTGGTGTGGGTTTATTGATAAAGGAGGCGAGCCCGTTTGTGTTGCAAAGACGTGAAGGGGGTGGGGGGGAGGGTGTTGTGTGTGGATGGGTGGTGGATGGGGCAGAGGGTAACCTCTGTAAGTGTGTATGAACCAGCTGAAAATGATATGAAAGTAAAGAGGGATTTTGTGTGTGATGATCTAGTTTTTGCTTTCCGTGGTTTACCTGAAGTGGCCATCGTAGGTGGGGACTGGAATTGTGTGATCAGGAGAGCGGATGTGGAACCACGAGGGGCGGGGCATATGTTGACAGCATTACGCAATCTTTTGGTGGACGTTCAGTTGAGGGATGTGGTAGGTGGGGGAGCGTGGGAGGTGGAGCATACTTTCGTGAGGCGAGGTTACGCAGCTAGGTTAGACAGGTTGTATATATCTCATAAGGTATTGTCAAAGTCTGTCCGTACTATTGAACTCGCTTTTTCAGATCATAGGGCGGTTGTTGCAGAAGTAGAGTGGGATTCTCTAGCTAGTATCTCTAGGGGATATTGGAAATTAAATACGAGTCTGTTGGAAGATGAGGAGGGGTTGGGGGGTTTTACGGAGCTGTGGGAGAGATTAACTGAGGAGGTACAAGGTGTGGAGGACGTGGTGACATGGTGGGATGGTGTGGCTAAGGACCGGATTCGGCATTATGTGAGGGAGGGGAAAAGGATTAATTCTTTAAAATTTGGGTTGATTAATTATTTGGAGGACAGGTTATGGGGTTGTTATGTAAAAGGGACAGTAGAGGGTGTCTATCCGATGGACAACATTATGATACTTAAAGAGCGGTTGCGAGAAATTCAGGACGAGCGGTTCCAAGCGGTGAGAGTAATGGTGGGGGTGGAGGAGGTGTTATGGGGAGATAGGCCGTCCTCGTGTGTGTTGCGCAGACAAAAACAACGTCAGCAGGCAACAGCTATTCCATGTTTGGAGGTTCTTGAGTCGGTGGGAGGGTATAGGGCGGGTCAGGTTATCCACATTACGGATGGATGGGGTTGTTTGCGGATAAGTGGTACGAAAAGTATTGGCTTGAGGAAGGGGTAGGATTTTTTTTTTATATTTTATTTAAAACCAATACAGTTTAACATAAAAATAAAGAAACAGTATGGAACCTAATCAAATTAACTGACAAACGGATTGTACCTACATGCTCGCAAGATATTACAACAAAAACTTACATCAAGAACATAACTAAAAACAAAATTACATGTCACAGGGTCATGAATTGACATATATACAAAACCTTGCATATATATAAATTGTACATATAAATGACATCTGACAAAGGTTCAATACACTTGAACATAAAATATACAAAGAAGTTATATCAGTTAAATCCCATCCTTCACATTAATCAAAAAACCAAAACCTAACATCATAATCTGACTAGATAATCTACATATCCCTAACAATACAGCTGAACATATCCCAACATACAAATAAACAGAAAAAGAATACAGCTTAGAACACAATAACAATACACCCATATACAAATTTCAGACAAATGGACTACGTCACTAAACTGTCTAGATATGTCTGTATACCATACAGACTAAAACTTAACATCAAGAACTTGCATGAACACCAAACCGGTATCAGGGTACAGGCCATAATTATAAACTTTAAAAAGAATCAATCATGCATATATAAAGTATTACATAACGTCTGACCTATGACAAAGGCTCAATACAATAGAAAGAGATATATATTTATATATATACACATACACACCCACACCCACATCCACACACACACCCATACGTACACAAAAATTTTCACAAAATCACATTAATCAGATGCACTGTATGCACAATGCAAAACAGTATATAAGTATATCTCATCGTGCAAAAACCCAGCTTGTTAGATAAATACAAACTAAAACACACTTCATGTCGCAAATAACTTATTTCTCAAGAATCATGTTATATAAGACTGATACACATCATAATTATACATAAAAAATCTACTATATTATACCTACATTCTGAAAAGTATTATATCTACCATAACGAGACCTTGAGCTCTACATCCACACTTGGATGCCATAAAGTCCCAATGAAAACCAGGAAACCATTCCAAACCCACATTCACAACACTCTCACGACCCCCCCCCAGGGAGGCGAGCCCGCTGTTGCCCCCTGACTCCCTCCAACCTATGAAAACCCCTTCACTCACTCATATCCAATCACAGATTTACGAGAATCCCTAACGTTAGCATTCTATACCCCTCTGAGAAAGCCTGATCCCACCTCCTCCCATACAAATCTCTGTTACGACACCTCGTACTATAGAACGTTACCACAAGAACCTTTCTTCTCTCCTCACTATCCCCTCTCCCCCTCATCACCCACGACATATATATATAATCTACCATGATATAATCTAAAGCTCTTATGACACCCTCGTCTAACCCACCCATATCTAGACTTAGAGCACGCAAAACCGACACCCCACGGCCCCCCACCCTCTGTACCAACCTACTTAACCAGCACCTAACCTCCTCTAGCCCTTCACAAAAGTAAACTACATGGAATGCTGTCTCATCCCCTCCACAGATACCACACCCCCCACCCTCTACAACCTGTCTGTTTCGTAATATCTCACCAGACGGAAGGATCCCATGCAGAAAACGAAACATCACCTCACGCGCCCGAGGTTTTAACTTCAATTTACTAAATCTAAACCAAATACTCTTCCACGCATACATGGGGAACAAACCCTCAACTGGGACAACGCACCTACCTACAAGTAACCTACACAAAACCCTTATACGAACCTTTCTCAGTTCCCTAACCAACATCACAGCCCTCAAAACTATTTCACATTCCCTCAACTCCATTCCTCGATACCACATACCCAGCCTGTCGTGTATCCTTCCCAAACGCCCCGTGTTCACACCCTCACGCAACACTTCCCATTTAATAAACACACATTTAGCCCTCCGTCTCAAATCCAACAACCCCAACCCACCCTGACTTACAGGTAACATTACAACCTCCCTCCGTAACCAATCACAACGTGAACCCCATAAAAATTTGTACACCCGTCTTAGTATCCCCGCAATCGCTGTCCCTGTAATTGGGAACACAGCTGCAACATACCAAACCTTACTATACAATAAAATGTTCACGACTATCACTCGCTGTATCAGAGTTAGGTGCTGGGGTCTCAGAACACCTAGACGCCCCACGATCCTTTCCAATAACCTATCCGAATTTTCCTCCCGCGCCGCAACCATGTCATCCCTATAAATAATACCACAAATCTTTAAAGACACCGCCCATTCTTTAACAACATTAAATCTCCCCCCCACACCCCCCACCCAAGAACCCAACCCCATGCACCTTGACTTCGCACTATTTACCTGCATACCCGTGGCACTTCCAAATAATTGCACCACCTCGTCCAACACTCTCATTGACATCCCTGCACGAATGAGAACAGTGGTGTCGTCAACATATCCAATTAACCCCGACCAGGCCCTCCCACCCCCCACACTTTCCTCACATGGCGTACATAAGCTACGGTCAACCATTCTATAAAAGGGGTCCTGGAAACACACAAACAATATTTGGGACATGGGGCATCCCTGTCTAAGGCCTCTTCCCATTGCAATTTCCCTCCCCATACACCCATTAATCTGTATCCTCATTTTCGCCCCCTTGTACAACGTATTTACCCACTCGACTATTTCCTCCCCAAAACCCTGTCTCCTAAGTATAACCTGCAAAGCTCCCCTTTCCACTCTATCATATGCTCCCTGCCAGTCTAGAGCCAACAAAGCCGCCCCTCCACCCCCACCCTTAGCTTCCAGAAAACTTCTCAGTATCCCATGTCCTTCAATCATCGACCTTCCCGGCAACCCGAACTGAGATTTTGACACCACCCTCTCCACTACACATTTGAACCTATTACCTAAAATTTTTGCAAACACCTTATAGTCTGCACACATCAGTGATATGGCTCGGTACTCCCGAAGGGTGGGCTGCCCCTTGACCTTCGGGACCAACACTACTACTGCTGTTTCCTGCTTCTCCCCCAACTTACCCTTCTCCTTCATACTATTAAATAACCTAACTATAAATACCTTTATCAACGCCCAATGTTGTAAATAAAATTCTACCGGGAGACCATCAATACCAGGAGCTTTCCCCTTCCTCATTCCCCTTAACGCATTCTCTATTTCCTCTGCCGTAATCGTCCCACCTAAAGCCTTTCGATCACTATTTCCTAAATTACACGTCACATACGTACACACATTGTCAAATGCCCCGTCACCCACCCCCCCACTGTTCCAGTACTTCTCGTACCAAGCCTCCGCATACGCACACATCCCCTTTGTGGTTCGTATCTCCTGCCCTACTCTATAATTCCCAACCATCTCCATTACCTCTAAACATGGTATAGCCGTCAGCGCCTGCCTTTGCTTTTGATGCCGCAAAACACACGCTGACGGCTTGTCGCCCCAAAGCACATCCTCCACCCCTGCCTGCATCCTTACAGCTTGAAACCTTTGATTTTGCAACACCCTCAACCTCCCCTTTATTTCAGCTATTTCATCCATAGGAAAATTATTCCCACCCACCCCCCTCCCATAGCAACCTCTTAACCTATCCTCTAAATAGTTAGCCAGTCCATATTTTAAATTATTAATACGTTTTCCTTCTCTCACATAAAACTTTCTAATCCTTTCCTTTGCGACACTATCCCACCATGTCACAATGTCATCCACTCCCTGTTCTTCCACACTAAGCTCCCTCCATAGGACTGAAAACCCCTCCAACCCCTCCTCATCACCTAACACACTTATATTTAATTTCCAATAACTTCTATATATGTCCGCGAGCGTCCCCCACCCAACCTCCACCACCACTGCCCTATGATCTGACATTGTAGCCTCAACAGTACTGAAAGATTTCACGTCCACTCCCTGAGAAAGGTACACTCAATCTAGTCTCTCAGCATAACCACTCCTAACAAACGTATATTCAGTCTCCCACACCGCTCCCCCAAAGGCATCACGTAACCTAACATCCCTTAATAAATCCCTAAGAGCCACAGACATATATCCAGCCCCTCTTGGGTCCACATCAGCCACCCTGATTACACTATTCCAGTCCCCACCCACTATCGCCACCTCTGGCAGTGCACTTAAGAAAAACACAAGATCCTCACACACAAAATCATTCTTTACCTTTATGTTATTTTCTGCCGGCGCATACACACTCACAAAAGACACACGCTTACCCATCCACCACCCATCCACACGCAACACCCTCCCTCCCCCTCCTCCCTCGCTTCTCTGCAAAACAAACGGGCTCGTCTCCCTTATTAAAATTCCCACACCACCTTTTAGACGGGGAGATGGCAGGGTAACTATCCGAAATCCTGCCACCTCCAACACCCTACCCTCTTTGAAATTGTGCTCCTGCAGGAACACAACATCCACTCTAGATTTATTCAGAAAATTACGAAACCAATCTCTCTTCATACCGCTACATAACCCATTAACATTTACAGACATACACCTAAGGCCTATTAAAGTTTCCACCCCTGCTTCCTCTCATCACTCTTTACAACTCCAGAGCTTGAATTTACGTTCAACACCTTCAGAGTGCTCTCTTTCCCTCCCCCCTTCTTCCGGTGCCTCCTATCATGGCTACCACCACCTACACCACTACCTTCACACTTCACCTCAGTCTGTTTCCCAGGCCTTTGTGCAGGCGTAAGGACGTCATCAGAATCTGATGTAGCCGCCCTCTTTCTCGTGACAGTCATGTTACACATATCTTGATCAGATGTTACCTCTCGATGAACCTCCACCTCCACCTGAGAATGGTGTAATGAGTCAATGGACGACTCCAAACCACCATCACGTCCCAAATTATCATGTCTCAGACTTTCTGGAAGCGACAATTCTCCAATGACACCACGCTCAGATGTAACATCCCTCTCTGGTGGTGACAACGTCTTCAACACCTCCACCAATTCCTCCTCAATCTCAAGAACCTTCTCTTGTACTTGCTGCTCCTCCTTATCCACAGGAGACGACACCTGATCAGGCAGTTGGGGGCGGGACTCCAACTCACAACCAGTCCTGTGTGCCCGATCCACTATCTCGCTCCACAAAACACCACGCCCTCCATCCGATGTTTGTTCCTCACCTGCCACCTTTGAAGCAGGGGCTGCGACGTCCACCACAGGTCCAGGCACATGTCATCGCTTGTCACAGGTCGCTGCTATGTGATCATACTCACCACATAGGCGGCACGTACGTCGTTGTCCTGGGTACATTACCGTTACCTGCGTCCTGAAATCTTGTAGGTACACATAGGATGGTATTGGGTGCCTCAAAGTCATTTTGAGGTTGAAAGAACCCTCTGGAAAACCAGCATAGGCTCCTGCCGCCCACGTACCATGTTGAGCATAATGCACCGTCCCATACTTCTCAAAAACTTTCCTTATATCCGCCTCGTCCGCCTCAAAGGGAACGTTGCGTAACTTGATCCACGTATAATACCGTGAAACATCTATCATTCTTACAGTGACAGCTGGTGTGACGTTAAGACTCACGTCCTGAAACCTGGTGACTAACGATTCATAAACCGTTGCTGATAGCAGTTTGACGAAAATTCGTTGTCCTCCGTTCAATGCTACACCATACAAGTCACTATCTTGTACTCCATAAGTCTCCCGTATGATCTTTGGCAATAAGACTTGCGCAGAACTGGGCGTTATCGTTCCTTTAAGTAGCTCGATGCCTACAGTATTTATCCTTCGTCTCAGACTAACCGCCATCTTGACGATCACAGTGCACCTAAGTTGTCAGCCGAGGTGTGACAGCACCACTTCACACCACTGCAGCCAGGTAACTGACAAGGGCGCTCGCCTACAAACAACAGAGGGGTGCAGAGCACTACCGCACACTACCGTGGTCAGGCAGCGAAAAAGGGGTAGGATTATGGGATTTCGAGAGGGTGTGTGGAAGTGTGCCATGTAGGTTAGGACACAGTGATAGGGAAGCTTTGGGGGGGACATAACTGAGGGGAAAATATGGAGAGCTTTGAGTGACATGCGAAAGGGCAAAGCACCAGGAATCGATGGACTGCCGGTGGAGTTTTATCAACAGCATTGGGAGTTAATAAAAGTTTTTTTGGTGAGGTTACTAAACTTGATGAAGGTAAGGGGAAGGTTGGGTGAAAGACAGGCAACAGCTGTAGTTGTTTTGGTACCGAAGGGTAAGGAACAGTGTTCGCTCAGGGACTATCGAACAATATCGTTGTTATGCGCGGATTATAAGTTATTTGCGAAAATTTTAGGAAATAGGATCAAGTGTGTTGTAGGGAGGGTTGTATCGGAAACCCAGTTTGGGTTGCCAGGTAGGTCTATGGGGGTGGGACATGGTCTTTTAAGGGATTTTGTGGAAGGAAAAGGGGGGGAAGGGGGGGTTTGGTTGCACTAGACTGGCAAGGAGCTTATGATAGGGTGGAGTGAGAGGCGTTGAGAGCTATCCTTAGGAAACAGGGCTATGGGGAAGAAATACTGGGATGGGTAGAGGCGTTATATAGAGGGGCAATGGTGAGAGTACAGATTAATGGAAGATTAGGGGGGAGGATTGTAATGGGCAGAGGTCTTAGACAGGGGTGTCCTATGTCACAGCTTTTATTTGCATACATACAGGACCCCTTTTATAGAATGGTGGAGCGCCATATGGGCGTTAGTGGAGGGGTTGGGGGAGTACTGGGGGCGTTTGGCCTGTTCTCATAGGGTATGTAGATGATACCACTGTATTGGTTAGAGAGGGGATGTCCATAAACGCCTTAGATGGAGTGGTCGACACGTTTCATGTGCAACTGGTATGAGGGTAAATTCGGAGAAGTCCATGATTATGGGGTTAGGAACTTGGGGGGAGAGGGTCGAGTGGGGTAGTGCAGTCGTAAAGAAGCGGGTGATGTCATTAAAAATTTGTGGTCTAATCTATGCAGATGATCTTGAGGTTGCACGTGTTAATAATTCGGTCAGGTTGGTAGAAAGGATACTGGGTCGATTGGGAGCATTGCGGCCTTATCATTTGACCCTTGTGCAGCGTGCCATTGTAATTAACGTTTTATTGTATAGCAAGGTTTGGCATGTGGCTGCCGTGTTCCCTTTAACGGGGACGGCAATTGCAACTATACTTAGAGGGGTTTTTAAATTTTTGTGGGGTTCAGGTTGTGATTGGCTTAGAAGGGATGTAGTAATGTTACCTGTGCGTCAGGGGGGGTTGGGTTTAATGAACTTAAAGAGGAGGGTCAAATGTATCTTCATTAAAAGGGAGGTGATGAGGGAGGGTGTGAGTGGGGGGGTTGGTTGGTTAAGGTACACAATAAATTGAAACGCATGTTTTCTGGGATGGAGTTGAGGGAGTGTGAAACTATTTTGAGGGCAGTGGTGATGGTTAGGGATCTGGGTAAGGTAAAAATAAGTAGGCTGTGTAGGATGTCAGCGGAAAGGGTTGTGGCTCCGGTGGAGGGGATTTTCCCCATGTATGACTGGGGATGTATATGGAGAAGGTTTGGTAGGTTAAGGTTACAACCCCGTGGACGTGAGGTGATGTATCGGTTTTTGCATGGGATTTTACCATCGGGAGTGGTCTTACGAGCTAGACGGGTGGTTGAGGGGGGATGTATGTGGAATATGTGGCGGGGAGGATTCTGCATTCCATGTAGTGTATTTTTGTGAGGGGTTGGGGAGCGTCAGGGGTTGGTTGAGCAGGGTGTTGCATAGGATAAGTGGTCAATACTTTTCTGTTCTGCGGGCATTGAGTCTTGATGTTTACCTGGAGTTTACCTGGAGAGAGTTTCGGGGGTCAACGCCCCCGCGGCCCGGTCTGTGACCAGGCCTCCTGGTGGATCAGCCCCTGATCAACCAGGCTGTTGCTGCTGGCTGCACGCAAACCAACGTACGAGCCACAGCCCGGCTGATCAGGAACTGACTTAAAGAGGAGGGTCAAATGTATCTTCATTAAAACGGAGGTGATGAGGGAGGGTGTGAGTGGGGGGTTGGTTGGTTAAGGTACACAATAAATTGAAACGCATGTTTTCTGGGACGGAGTTGAGGGAGTGTGAAACTATTTTGAGGGCAGTGGTGATGGTTAGGTGTGGGGGGTATGGATGAAAGTATTATTAGGGCTGTGGGGTGCATTATGGTAGATTATGTTTACATTATGTGGGGAATGAGGGGGAAAGGGGTGAGGTGAAGAGGAGGGTATTGGCTGTTACGGTTTATAAAACGTTGTGCCGTAATAGAGAACTTTATGGGAGGAGGTGGGAGCGGCATTCTCTGAGGGATATAGAGACCTTACATTAGAGGTTTTATTAAAATTGTAAATTAGGTGGGTGGGGCAGGGTAGGGATGGTACAATGTGTTATGTTGATGGGCTGTCAGGGGTGGAACGGGGTCGCCTCCTGGTATGTAACGGGTGAATGTGTATGAACTTGGGCGTATGATGTGTATTCATGGTTTGTGACGAGTATACTCAATATATGTGTTTGATTTTGCAGTGGGACATTGTTCTATGTATGTTATTCATATGCATGTTTTAGATGCTTGTAGAGGTGTCAGTGTGTTGGATCCTTGTTTATTAATATATTCTGTGTTTGATGAACATATTGTTTTTACCTTATTCTCAATACATTACGTTAATTGTATTTAACGTATAAGGTGTCCTACTTTATAGTTTACAAAGTGACAATATATGCATATTATGGTGTGTTTTGTTAATCATATAACAATGCAATTGGAATTTTTTTTTTATATTTTATTTAAAACCAATACAGTTTAACATAAAAATAAAGAAACAGTATAGAACCTAATCAAATTAACTGACAAACGGATTGTACTTACATGCTCGCAAGATATTACAACAAAAACTTATATCAAGAACATAACTAAAAACAAAATTACATGTCACAGGGTCATGAATTGACATATATACAAAACCTTGCATATATATAAATTGTACATATAAATGACATCTGACAAAGGTTCAATACACTTGAACATAAAATATACAAAGAAGTTATATCAGTTAAATCCCATCCTTCACATTAATCAAAAAACCAAAACCTAACATCATAATCTGACTAGATAATCTACATACTTATCCCTAACAATACAGCTGAACGTATCCCAACTTACAAATAAACAGAAAAGAATACAGCTTAGAACACAATAACAAGCTCTATACTGTTACAATACACCCATATAAAACTTTCAGACAAAAGGACTACGTCACTAAACTGTCTAGATATGTCTGTATACCATACAGACTAAAACTTAACATCAAGAACTTGCATGAACACCAAACCGGTATCAGGGTACAGACCTTAATTATAAACTTTAAAAAGAATCAATCATGCGTATATAAAGTATTACATAACGTCTGACCCATGACAAAGGCTCAATACAATAGAAAGAGATATATATTTATATATATACACATACACACCCACACACCCACACCCACATCCACACACACACCCACACGTACACAAAAATTTTCACAAAATCACATTAATCATATGCACTGTATGCACAATGCAAAACAGGATATAAGTATCTCTCATCGTGCAAAAACCCAGCACGTAACATAAATACAAACTAAAACACACTGCATGTCGCAAATAACTTATTTCTCAAGAATCATGTTATACAAGACTGATACACATCATAATTATACATAAAAAATCTACTATATTATACCTACATTCTGAAAAGTGTT
The DNA here is from genome assembly GCF_038502225.1 of Cherax quadricarinatus. Lineage (NCBI taxonomy): Eukaryota > Metazoa > Arthropoda > Malacostraca > Decapoda > Parastacidae > Cherax > Cherax quadricarinatus. Next base: position 579,703 of record NW_027195045.1, read on the forward strand.
ATATCTACCATAACGAGACCTTGAGCTCTACATCCACACTTGGATGCCATAAAGTCCCAATGAAAACCAGGAAACCATTCCAAACCCACATTCACAACACTCTCACGACCCCCCCCCCAGGGAGGCGAGCCCGCTGTTGCCCCCTGACTCCCTCCAACCTATGAAAACCCCTTCATTCACTCATATCCAATCACAGATTTACGAGAATCCCTAACGTTAGCATTCTATACCCCTCTGAGAAAGCCTGATCCCACCTCCTCCCATACAACTCTCTGTTACGACACATCGTACTATAGAACGTTACCGCAAGAACCTTTCTTCTCTCCTCACTATCCCCTCTCCCCCTCATCACCCACGACATATATATATAATCTACCATGATATAATCTAAAGCTCTTATGACACCCTCGTCTAACCCACCCATATCTAGACTTAGAGCACGCAAAACCGTCACCCCACGGCCCCCCACCCTCTGTACCAACCTACTTAACCAGCACCTAACCTCCTCTAGCCCTTCACAAAAGTAAACTACATGGAACGCTGTCTCATCCCCTCCACAGATACCACACCCCCCACCCTCTACAACCTGTCTGTTTCGTAATATCTCACCAGACGGAAGGATCCCATGCAGAAAACGAAACATCACCTCACGCGCCCGAGGTTTTAACTTCAATTTACTAAATCTAAACCAAATACTCTTCCACGCATACATGGGGAACAAACCCTCAACTGGGACAACGCACCTACCTACAAGTAACCTACACAAAACCCTTATACGAACCTTTCTCAGTTCCCTAACCAACATAACAGCCCTCAAAACTATTTCACATTCCCTCAACTCCATTCCTCGATACCACGTACCCAGCCTGTCGTGTATCCTTCCCAAACGCCCCGCGTTCACACCCTCACGCAACACTTCCCATTTAATGAACACACATTTAGCCCTCCGTCTCAAATCCAACAACCCCAACCCACCCTGACTTACAGGTAACATTACAACCTCCCTCCGTAACCAATCACAACGTGAACCCCATAAAAATTTGTACACCCGTCTTAGTATCCCCGCAATCGCTGTCCCTGTAATTGGGAACACAGCTGCAACATACCAAACCTTACTATACAATAAAATGTTCACGACTATCACTCGCTGTATCAGAGTTAGGTGCTGGGGTCTCAGAACACCTAGACGCCCCACGATCCTTTCCAATAACCTATCCGAATTTTCCTCCCGCGCCGCAACCATGTCATCCCTATAAATAATACCACAAATCTTTAAAGACACCGCCCATTCTTTAACAACATTACATCTCCCCCCCACACCCCCCACCCAAGAACCCAACCCCATGCACCTTGACTTCGCACTATTTACCTGCATACCCGTGGCACTTCCAAATAATTGCACCACCTCGTCCAACACACTCATTGACATCCCTGCACGAAAGAGAACAGTGGTGTCGTCAACATATCCAATTAACCCCGGCCAGGCCCTCCCACCCCCCACACTTCCCGCACATGGCGTACATAAGCTACGGTCAACCATTCTATAAAAGGGGTCCTGGAAACACGCAAACAATATTTGGGACATGGGGCATCCCTGTCTAAGGCCTCTTCCCATTGCAATTTCCCTCCCCATACACCCATTAATCTGTATCCTCATTTTCGCCCCCTTGTACAACGTATTTACCCATTCGACTATTTCCTCCCCAAAACCCTGTCTCCTAAGTATAACCTGCAAAGCTCCCCTTTCCACTCTATCATATGCTCCCTGCCAGTCTAGAGCCAACAAAGCCGCCCCTCCACCCCCACCCTTAGCTTCCACAAAACTTCTCAGTATCCCATGTCCTTCAATCATCGACCTTCCCGGCAACCCGAACTGAGATTTTGACACCACCCTCTCCACTACACATTTGAACCTATTACCTAAAATTTTTGCAAACACCTTATAGTCTGCACACATCAGTGATATGGCTCGGTACTCCCGAAGGGTGGGCTGCCCCTTGACCTTCGGGACCAGCACTACTACTGCTGTTTCCTGCTTCTCCCCCAACTTACCCTTCTCCTTCATACTATTAAATAACCTAACTATAAATTCCTTTATCAACGCCCAATGTTGTAAATAAAATTCTACCGGGAGACCATCAATACCGGGAGCTTTCCCCTTCCTCATTCCCCTTAACGCATTCTCTATTTCCTCTGCCGTAATCTTCCCACCTAAAGCCTTTCGATCACTATTTCCTAAATTACACGTCACATACGTACACACCTTGTCCAATGCCCCGTCACCCACCCCCCCACTGTTCCAGTATTTCTCGTACCAAGCCTCCGCATACGCACACATCCCCTTCGTGGTTCGTATCTCCTGCCCTACTCTATAATTCCCAACCATCTCCGTTACCTCTAAACATGGTATAGCCGTCAGCGCCTGCCTTTGCTTTTGATGCCGCAAAACACACGCTGACGGCTTGTCGCCCCAAAGCACTTCCTCCACCCCTGCCTGCATCCTTACAGCTTGAAACCTTTCATTTTGCAACACCCTCAACCTCCCCTTTATTTCAGCTATTTCATCCATAGGAAAATTATTCCCACCCACCCCCCTCCCATAGCAAGCTCTTAACCTATCCTCTAAATAGTTAGCCAGTCCATATTTTAAATTATTAATACGTTTTCCTTCTCTCACATAAAACTTTCTAATCCTTTCCTTTGCGACACTATCCCACCATGTCACAATGTCATCCACTCCCTGTTCTTCCACACTAAGCTCCCTCCATAGGACTGAAAACCCCTCCAACCCCTCCTCATCTCCTAACACACTTATATTCAATTTCCAATAACTTCTATATATGTCCGCGAGCGTCCCCCACCCAACCTCCACCACCACTGCCCTATGATCTGACATTGTAGTCTCAACAGTACTGAAAGATTTCACGTTCACTCCCTGAGAAAGGTACACTCTATCTAGTCTCGCAGCATAACCACTCCTAACAAACGTATATTCAGTCTCCCACACCGCTCCCCCAAAGGCATCACGTAACCTAACATCCCTTAATAAATCCCTAAGAGCCACAGACATATATCCAGCTCCTCTTGGGTCCACATCAGCCACCCTGATTACACTATTCCAGTCCCCACCAACTATCGCCACCTCTGGCAGTGCACTTAAGAAAAACACAAGATCCTCACACACAAAATCATTCTTTACCTTTATGTTATTTTCTGCCGGCGCATACACACTCACAAAAGACACACGCTTACCCATCCACCACCCATCCACACTCAACACCCTCCCTCCCCCTCCTCCCTCGCTTCTCTGCAAAACAAACGGGCTCGTCTCCCTTATTAAAATTCCCACACCACCTTTTAGACGGGGAGATGGCAGGGTAACTACACGAAATCCTGCCACCTCCAACGCCCTACCCTCTTTGAAATTGTGCTCCTGCAGGAACACAACATCCACTCTAGATTTATTCAGAAAATTACGAAACCAATCTCTCTTCATACCGCTACATAACCCATTAACATTTACAGACATACACCTAAGGCCTATTAAAGTTTCCACCCCTGCTTCCTCTCATCACTCTTTACAACTCCAGAGCTTGAATTTACGTTCAACACCTTCAGAGTGCTCTCTTTCCCTCCCCCCTTCTTCCGGTGCCTCCTATCATGGCTACCACCACCTACACCACTACCTTCACACTTGACCTCAGTCTTTTTCCCAGGCCTTTGTGCAGGCGTAAGGACGTCATCAGAATCTGATGTAGCCGCCCTCTTTCTCGTGACAGTCATGTTACACATATCTTGATCAGATGTTACCTCTCGATGAACCTCCACCTCCACCTGAGAATGGTGTAATGAGTCAATGGATGACTCCAAACCACCATCACGTCCCAAATTATCATGTCTCAGACTTTCTGGAAGCGACGATTCTCCAATGACACCACGCTCAGATGTAACATCCCTCTCTGGTGGTGACAACGTCTTCAACACCTCCACCAATTCCTCCTCAATCTCATGAACCTTCTCTTGTACTTGCTGCTCCTCCTTATCCACAGGAGACGACACCTGATCAGGCAGTTGGGGGCGGGACTCCAACTCACCACCAGTCCTGTGTGCCCGATCCACTATCTCGCTCCACAAAACACCACGCCCTCCATCCGATGTTTGTTCCTCACCTGCCACCTTTGAAGCAGGGGCTACGACGTCCACCACAGGTCCAGGCACATGTCTTCGCTTGTCACAGGTCGCCGCTATGTGATCATACTCACCACATAGGCGGCACGTACGTCGTTGTCCTGGGTACATTACCATTACCTGCGTCCTGAAATCTTGTAGGTACACATATGATGGTATTTGGTGCCTCAAAGTCATTTTGAGGTTGAAAGAACCCTCTGGAAAACCAGCATAGGCTCCTGCCGCCCACGTACCATGTTGAGCATAATGCACCGTCCCATACTTCTCAAAAACTTTCCTTATATCTGCCTCGTCCGCCTCAAAGGGAACGTTGCGTAACTTGATCCACGTATAATACCGTGAAACATCTATCATTCTTACAGTGACAGCTGGTGTGACGTTAAGACTCACGTCCTGAAACCTGGTGATTAACGATTCATAAACCGTTGCAGATAGCAGTTTGACGAAAATTCGTTGTCCTCCGTTCAATGCTACACCATACAAGTCACAATCTTGTACTCCATAAGTCTCCCGTATGATCTTTGGCAATAAGACTTGCGCAGAACTGGTCGTTATCGTTCCTTTAAGTAGCTCGATGCCTACAGTATTTATCCTTCGTCTCAGACTAACCGCCATCTTGACGATCACAGTGCACCTAAGTTGTTAGCCGAGGTGTGACAGCACCACTTCACACCACTGCAGCCAGGTAACTGACAAGGGCGCTTGCCTACACACAGCAGAGGGGTGCAGAGCACTACCGCACACTACCGTGGTCAGGCAGCGAATGTGCAATTGGAATTAGTCGTTTATTGGTTATCATAGGTGTAGGGGTTTTCATGTATGGGTGAGGAGGGTTTTTTGTGTTATCTCAAGTTCATGTTTGTGTGGTTGTTAATGATTTATTCTGTGTAAGACCTGTTATTGTCTTTATCTATCTCTTGTATTGTATTGTTCTAAATAAAATAAAAAAAAAAAAAAAAATTCCATACCTTTCTCTGATAATCTTAGGCAAGAGAACCTCCGCTGAACTAGGCGTAATCGTCCCCCGGAGAAGTTCAATACCAATAAATAGTAGTATTAATCCGGCGTCTATGACAAACCGCAATGTTGTTAGTAATTTTCCTGAGGTGTCAACAGAGGCGCAAAAACCACCTCCTCACACCACCACTGACAGGCAACTGAGGAGCGTCTGCCCAGTAGTTCCTCTCGGCCCGAGAGCGAAGAGGACAATTAATCTGTATTATTAATTACATTTTTAGTTTACGAAAGTTTACACTATTTTCGTATTTTGTATATAAAATTATAAATAAAAGAAACTTGAGATACTCGAACTTAAATTATCTAAAGTCGAGTTTCGTGACTCTAAAATAATTTATATTTGCTCTACTGTTTTTTAAAACAAAATTAAATTTTTTCAACACCCAATTTTCTTCTTATATCAGGGTGGGTATTTTCTCTTCTTGATATCATAGGGTAGTTATGAAAAAATGTTTCCGTATCTATAACCCATTGTTATAATAACAAGGGTTTCTAAAAACTATTTCAATTATCCAATAAGTGAAGTCCCATATACTAATAATGAGACTTTTATATATTGAATTTCTATGATCAAGTTAACACTTGTAAGTTTTTATGTAAACATTTCATTTCTTTTGTGACTTTTAAAAATCTCTTTAAAGAACATCTTTATAAATCATTTTCTGTTGAAATGTTTATAAAGAATTAGAAAAAAACACTTAAGCTTTTTGCTTATGATCAATGATATCAAATAAAAGTATTGTAATTATAATAGTTAACCACAAAAAAAAATATGTTCTCTATGTTCTATTTATATTTTATTTTAATTATAACATAATCATGTAATTTGCAACTTTTACTGTGAAAAATATTTTAATTTTCCTAAGCTATAGTGCCTAATAGGTGTTTAATGTGTTGATTTTGATCAAAAAATGTATTTGAAAATGAAATAGAACCAACAGTGGTCCCTCTGCGCCTGCGCTGGTGTAAGAGATAAGATAAGATTTCGTTCGGATTTTTAACCCCGGAGGGTTAGCCACCCAGGATAACCCAAGAAAGTCAGTGCGTCATCGAGGACTGTCTAACTTATTTCCATTGGGGTCCTTAATCTTGTCCCCCAGGATGCCACCCACACCAGTCGACTAACACCCAGGTACCTATTTGCTGCTAGGTGAACAGGACACTAGGTGTAAGGAAACGTGTCGGAATTTCCACCCGCCGGGAATCGAACCCGGGCCCTCCGTGTGTGAAGCGGGAGCTTTAGCCACCAGACCACCGGGCCAGGAAATTGGCGTTCACGGCGGCCTAAGGATTAATATAGGCCTCACTTCATAATACGAAGTGTCGTAACTGTTCCTGGTGAAGAGCGAGGGAACGTGATTGATGGGACCACTGTAATAAGTGGTAAAAAAATTTTTTTTTTCTTTCCCACTTCCCTAAACAGATTACAACTCGTACCTAATAATGTATTATTTCCCCTCCTACACACTATGCCAAACGACACAACGGCTACATCATACATTCCCCAACACACCTAAAACATAGGTATGTTATACCACGGTATGTTATACCAGGCCCTGTGGCCTGGTGGCTAAAGCTCCCGCTTCACACACGGAGGGCCCGGGTTCGATTCCCGGCGGGTGGAAACATTTCGACACGTTTCCTTACACCTGTTGTCCTGTTCACCTAGCAGCAAATAGGTACCTGGGTGTTAGTCGACTGGTGTGGGTCGCATCCTGGGGGACAAGATTAAGGACCCCAATGGAAATAAGTTAGACAGTCCTCGATGACGCACTGACTTTCTTGGGTTATCCTGGGTGGCTAACCCTCCGGGGTTAAAAATCCGAACGAAATCTTATCTTATCTTATCTTAAATGCATACCCAGTCATACAATTATAAACCCGACATGTATCCAAACCCTCACCTTGCATATTACTTAAGTTTTTCCCTCTCAACATGATCTCAATCATGTTACTCCCTCCCTCCCCCCTCCCTGCTATACCCACCCCCCTCCCTGCTAGACCCACCCCCCTCCCTGCTATACCCACCCCCCTCCCTGCTATACCCACCCCCCTCCCTGCTATACCCACCCCCCTCCCTGCTATACCCACCCCCCTCCCTGCTATACCCACCCCTCTGGACATCCCCACATTGTTGCATAAGTCAGGATCACAAGATGTGTTTGACTTTCCATAATATTATTAACATAACCTTAAGTAACATGACATCATACCTGAATTAGTTTACAATGGGAGTCAAATCTTGTCTTTTTTACTGTCCCATGCAGCGTTTTCTACAAAGGCTTTCTGCAGAAGGCATTAATTAACAAATATGAATTAACACAAAGAACACCTGAACTCAGTACTCCCATGCACATCCCAATTACACACAATCCTTCTCACGTGCACGGTGCACCTAACACTCACCCACACACATGCACGCCAACCAACATCTTTTGTTTGGCAAGCCCGTTTGGTACCCCCCCCCCTTTATCGAAGGCATTATACAACAATCTAAACTCGCTTCCCCCATCCCCCTCACAACTCTAGCAACTCCCCAACGGTGATTGACCTGTAACCCTCAGTGAAATCTCCCTCCCATCTTCTTCCATAAATTTCCCGATTCCTATTCATTGTCCTACAAAAACACCTCGCTAAAACTCGTTTCCTCGTAAGTAAGTAAGTAAGTAAGTAAGTTTATTCAGGTATACACAAATACAGTTACACAGAATTATCATACATAGCAGCATATGTGTAGAGAACCTAGGATAACCCAAAAAAGTCAGACAGAGTGACTTATTTCCATTGGGGTCCTTTTACCTTATTATTATAATATAAAGGTTATAATATTTTCTTATTATTCTATAATGAAGATAACATCTTATTATCATACTAAAAGGACTATCTACTACACGAGGGTCATTAAGACTATCTACAATACGAGGGTCATTACTAGGAATAAGGTAAAATTTACACGTATGTTAGATAAAAAATAGAAAATCATTCCCCTCCCTTTCTGTAGCTACATTCATCAGACACCTTTTGGCACTCTTCTTGAACTGGTTCATGCTATGACTGGCTTTGACATGTGCGGGTAGTCTGTTCCATTCCTTTATTGCTGTACAATAAAAGGTGTTTGAAGCCTGGCCACTGACGGTGGGTATTGTCTGCATCGCTATTGGGCCGTGCAGACCTCCTGCGCAAACGCTCTTCAGTTCCCTGACAGCAGTAGTGTGAGGTGGTGCGTGTCGCGCCTCTGTCGTCAGACCAGGAGAACTACTATTAGTCAACATGGCGTGCAGTTACAGACGCAGGATTAACACTGTCGGTATTGAACTTCTCAGTGGGGCAATAACGCCAGCCTCAGCCCAGGTATTACTACCTAAAATCATCAGAGACACGTATGGCATTCAGAATGAAGAGTTGTACGGCGTAGCATTGAACGGAGCACGTAGATTTTTTGTGAAACTGCTCTCAGCAACGGTTTACGAGTCGTTGGTCAACCGTTTTCAGGACGTAAGTCTTGATGCAACACCAGCTGTGTGTGTGAGGATGATCGATGTATCCAGACATTATACATGGATTAAATTGCGTAATGTCCCCTTTGAGGCGGATGAGACAGATATCAGAAAAGTATTTGAGGAATACGGAACTGTTCATGTGGCCCAGCATGGTAAGTGGGTGTCGGGTGCCTACACAGGTATGCCGGAGGGCACTTTTAACCTAAAAATGTCATTGCGACACCCCATACCGTCTTACGTGTACCTAAAGGAATTCAGGACACAGGTCATGGTGTCATACGCGGGGCAAAGGCGTACCTGCCGACTATGTGGGGAATACGATCACATAGCGGCGGAGTGTGGGAAGCGGCAACGAGCTCCTGGCCCAGAGGCGGAGACATCCGCTTCTACACCAGGGGAAGCAGGTGTTGATCAACGACGTGAAGGAGGGCGTGGTCGTCTATGGAGCGAGATAGTGGATGAGGCGTATAAAGCTGGGGGAGAGGGTGAGGCCCTTGACCAGTTACCTGGTCCAGACACACTTCCAGTGGATCGGGTTGAGCAAAAAGTACAGGAGGAAGTGTTGGAACTTGAGGAGGAATTAGCCGAGGTTCTGAAGTCCTTGTCACCGCCTGAGGAGGTGGATGCTCCTGGCAGGGTAGTAGAAGATGAGGTGAAGGCTGTGGGGCATCAACAACAGAATTATTCGGACGAAGGGAGTGATAGCGTGACTGAGGTGTCACCGAGATCTTTGTCACTGTGTACAGTGGAGGTAGAGGTACATTGTGAGGCATCCCCAGACCAAGCCATGGAGGATGCGCCTGTCACAAGAAAGAGAGCCGCGGCATCGGATTCAGATGATGTCCTAACGCCAGCGCAGCGGACTGGGAAGCAAATATGGGCAGAAAGTGAAGGTAGTGGTGGCCAGGACAGGAGGCACCGAAAGAAGGGGGGGGGGGAGAGAGGGAAGTGTGCAGGTGACAAGTGGTCCCACGCGTTCTGGTGGCCATAGGAAGAGTGAAGAGAGGAGGCAGGGGTGGAAACTTTAAAAGGCCTCCGGTGTATGACAGTAAACGTTAATGGTTTGTGTAATAGTGTAAAGAGAGAATGGTTTCGAAAGTTTCTGAATAAATTTAGAGTGGATGTTGTGTTCCTACAGGAGCACAATTTTAAGGAGGGTAGGGTGTTGGAGATGGAGGGGTTTCAGGTGGTAACCCTGCCATCTGCCCGTTTAAAAGGGGGGGTGGGTATCTTAGGGAGGCAAGCCCGTTTGTTTTGCAGAGAAGTGAGGGGGGGGGGAGGGGGAAGGGTGTTGCGCGTAGATGGTTTGTGGATGGGAAAACGTGTAGCTTTTATTAGTGTATATGCGCCTGCAGAGAATAACGTACAGGTGAAGCAGGAGTTTGTGTGCGAGGACCTTGTGTTTTTTTTCCGTGCATTACCGGAGGTGGCAATAGTAGGAGGTGATTGGAACTGCGTCATTAGGAGGGCTGATGTGGAACCGAAAGGGGCAGGTTATGTGTCGGTGGCCCTACGAGATTTATTGAGAGATATTAGGTTAAGAGACGCATTCGAGGGGGGGGCGTGGGAGACAGAGCATACATTTGTTAGGAGAGGGTATGCAGCGAGGTTAGATAGAGTGTATCTTTCTCACGGGGTTGTAGTGAGAGCTTTCAAAACTGTTGAAGTAGCATGGTCAGATCATAGAGCAGTGTTGGTGGAGGTTGGGTGGGAGGCGCTTGCAGAAATACACAGGAGTTACTGGAAATTAAATATAAGTGCATTGAGTGATGAGGAGGGGTTAGAGGGATTTTCTGTCCTATGGAAGGAGCTTAGTGAGGAGGCACAGGGAGTGGAAGATGTCGTACAATGGTGGGATTGTGTTGCCAAGGAAAGGATTAGGAAATATTATGTGGGGGTGGGCAAACGTATAAATGATTTTAAATATGGGCTTTCAAATTATCTGGAGGACAGGTTAAGGGGCTGTTATGAGAAGGGGGCTGTGGGGGGCAACTATCCTATGGATGAAATTGTCGAGGTCAAGGGGAGACTGAGGGAGTTACAAAATGAGAGGTTTCAAGCGGTAAGGGTGCAGGCAGGGGTAGAGGAGGTGCTATGGGGTGACAAACCATCGGCGTGTGTGTTGAGACGTCAAAAACAAAGACAGCAGGTTACAGCTATTCCGAGGTTAGAGGTACACGAGATGGCGGGGGGTTATAGAATGGGTCAGGAGATACTAACTACAAAAGGAATGTGTGTGTATGCGGATAAATGGTATGAAGGGTATTGGACAAGTGGGAAGGTGGGAAATGTGGATTTAGAGAAGGTGTGTGAGTATGTGACGTGTAATTTAGGGAATAGTGATAGAAAGGCTTTAGGGGGGGTAATAACAGAGGAGGAAATAGAGTTGGCTTTAAGGGGAATGAGGAAAGGCAAAGCACCAGGAATAGACGGTCTCCCGGCTGAATTTTATCTCCAACATTGGGAGGTGATAAGGGGTTTCATGGGTAGGTTATTTAATCAGATGAAGGAGAAGGGTGTGATGGGGGACAAGCAAGCAACAGCAGTTGTAGTGTTGGTCCAGAAGGGTAAGGGGCAGCACACCCTCAATGAGTACCGTGCCATATCCCTGTTATGTGCTGATTATAAGTTGTTCGCTAAAGTCTTGGGTAATAGGTTCAAATGTGTGGTAGGGAGAGTGGTTTCGAAAACGCAGTATGGTTTGCCTGGAAGGTCGATGATTGAGGGTCATGGAATACTGCGAAGTTTTGTGGAGTCAAAAGGGGGGGGGGAGGGAGGGCGGCGTTGTTGGCTTTAGACTGGCAGGGGGCCTATGACAGGGTGGAACGCGGAGCATTGGGAGCTATACTTAGGAGGCAGGGTTATGGGGATGAAATAGTTAATTGGGTATCCACGTTGTACAATGGTGCCAAGATGAGGGTACAGATTAATGGATGCTTGGGGGAGGGGATTGTAATGGGTAGGGGACTTAGGCAGGGGTGTCCCATGTCACAAATGTTGTTTGCGTGCATTCAGGACCCCTTCTATAGAATGGTTGAACGTTGTGTATGTGACACGAGTGGAGGTAGGGGGGGTGGGGTAGGGAAAGTGTGGCCGGGAATCATAGGATACGTAGACGATACAACAGTCCTGGTTCGGGAGGGGATGACGTTGGGTGTTTTGGATGAAGTTGTGCAACAGTTCGGAAATGCAACAGGGATGCAGGTAAATAGAGAGAAGTCAATGATCATGGGGTTGGGTGATTGGGTGGAGGGGGGGGGAGATGTAACGTTGTGAGAAAACAAACGGTGTCTATAAAAATTTGTGGTATCACCTATAAGGGTGATTTGGAAGCTGCTCGGGAGGAAAACTCGAATAGATTAATGGAAAGGATTCAGGGACGTCTGGGTGCATTGCGACCTCATCATCTGACTCTCGTGCAACGAGTGATTGTTATAAATGTATTATTGTATAGTAAGGTTTGGCACGTAGCAGCCGTGTTCCCATTAACAGGGACGGCGATTGTGGGAATTCTGAGACGAGTGTTTAACTTTTTGTGGGGTTCAAGGTGTGATTGGCTGAGGAGAGAGGTTGTAATGTTACCTGTGCGCCAGGGTGGGTTGGGGTTGATGCATCTGAGGAGGAGGATTAAATGTGTGTTTCTTAAATGGGAGGTTTTGCGCGAAGGTGTGAGTGGAGGGCAGCTGGGAAAAGTACATGATAGGTTGAGTAAGTTGTATGGGGGTGTGGAGTTGAGGGAATGTGAAACTATTTTGAGGGCTTTGATGTTGGTTAGAGAACCCAGGAAAATTCGAGTAGGGGTTTTGTGTAAGCTGCTTGTAGACAGGATTGTTGTACCAGTTGAGGGATTGTTCCCCATGTACGCATGGACGAGTATTTGGTATAGGTTTAGCAGGTTGAAGTTAAAGCCTAGGGTAAGGGAGGTAATGTATCGTTTTTTGCATGGCATACTACCGTCGGGGGAGGTTTTAAGAACCAGAGGGGTAATTGTGGGCGGAAGGTGTGGAATCTGTGGGGAGGATGAGACGGCGTTCCATGCAGTATACTTTTGTGGGGAACTGGAGGGTGTTAGGTATTGGTTAAGTAGGGTAGTACAGGGGGTGGGGGGTCGAGGGGTGTCGGTTCTGCGTGCACTAAGCCTAGATGTGGGAGGGTTCGATGAGAGTGTTATAAGAGCTTTGGATTATATAATAGTGGATTATATATATATATCGTGGGTGATGAGGGGGAGGGGGAATTGTGAGGTGCGGAGGCGGGTACTAGCGGTAACGGTTTATCGTACGATGTGTCGTAATAGAGAACTGTATGGGAGGAGGTGGGAGAAGGATTTTTCGGAAGGGTATAGAATGTTAACGTTAGGGTTTCTCATCAATCTACGACTTGGGCTGAGTGAGTAAGGGGGGGGGTTTGGGGATTACATACGGGAAGGGGGTTTTCAGGGGGACACAGCGGGGTCGCCTCCTGGGAAGGGGTGTGAGTAAGGTGTATGTGGGTATATGAAGGTGTAGATGAGTGGCATACGTGTATGTAGCATGCAAGTGGGCACAGAAAGCAAAGGTGATATCAAGTAATTACATAGTACCGAATGGAGAATTCTGTGTTTGATGTGTCAGGGTCGTCATGACCTTCTTCATGTGTGAATGGTGTCAAGATTATAGTTTTAAGACCGTGAAGGGCTTTAGGGCTTATGTAGAGTGTGCGTTTATAGCCTTTATTGGGCATACTACATGGGCGATAATTGTATCGCAATGAGAGGTTATTAAATTATGTTTGTGTTGAGTGTTGTGGTTTTTTTTAGCGAGTGTACTGTCTTTATTTTAGCATTATATAATGTGCTCATCCAGTTGCTGCGAGATGGAACGATAATGACTTCCATAAATTTGTAATGCCTCGTTAAAAGTTTGTAATGGGACAGTATGGTTTAGTCTCTAACTTTATATAATGTGCTCAGCCGGTGGAAGAGGCTGTATTAATATTTAGTAATATTTGTTAATATTTATTTAGTATAAGTGTGAGGCTTAGGATTTGATTTTTGATTTAGGATTTGATTTTTTTTTTTTTCAATGCTTGAAAAGAGATTGTAGTGAGGCACGTATGTATGTGCTTAGGTACTTCTTATTGTATAGGGGTTTAATTTTGGGGAAGAGCATGTAACTGAGATTGGGTTGTAGGTTATTACTCTGTTTATCTCCTGTGAAGGTTGTGAACCTTTGTCATATGTCCGTCATAGTATGTTAACTATACAAATCTGAAAGTTGTATATAGTTTATATTTTATATAGTTTATATAGTTATAGTTTATTTTGTTTATCATAGTATGTTATATGGAAAATTTTGTGTGTATATGGGTAACCTCTTTTATGTCAATTACAATGTGTTGTTAATAATTGTTTTTTTTTTTTATATTTTATTTAAAACCAATACAGTTTAACATAAAAATAAAGAAACAGTATGGAACCTAATCAAATTAACTGACAAACGGATTGTACTTACATGCTCGCAAGATATTACAACAAAAACTTACATCAAGAACATAACTAAAAACAAAATTACATGTCACAGGGTCATGAATTGACATATATACAAAACCTTGCATATATATAAATTGTACATATAAATGACATCTGACAAAGGTTCAATACACTTGAACATAAAATATACAAAGAAGTTATATCAGTTAAATCCCATCCTTCACATTAATCAAAAAACCAACCTATCATCATAATCTGACTAGATAATCTACATACTATCCCTAACAATACAGTTGAACATATCCCAACATACAAATAAACAGAAAAGAATACAGCTTAGAACACAATAACAAGCTCTATACTGTTACAATACACCCATATAAAACTTTCAGACAAATGGACTACGTCACTAAACTGTCTAGATATGTCTGTATACCATACAGACTAAAACTTAACATCAAGAACTTGCATGAACACCAAACCGGTATCAGGGTACAGACCTTAATTATAAACTTTAAAAAGAATCAATCATGCGTATATAAAGTATTACATAACGTCTGACCCATGACAAAGGCTCAATACAATAGAAAGAGATATATATTTATATATATACACATACACACACACCCACACACCCACACCCACATCCACACACACACCCACACGTACACAAAAATTTTCACAAAATCACATTAATCATATGCACTGTATGCACAATGCAAAACAGGATATAAGTATCTCTCATCGTGCAAAAACCCAGCACGTAACATAAATACAAACTAAAACACACTGCATGTCGCAAATAACTTATTTCTCAAGAATCATGTTATACAAGACTGATACACATCATAATTATACATAAAAAATCTACTATATTATACCTACATTCTGAAAAGTGTTATATCTACCATAACGAGACCTTGAGCTCTACATCCACACTTGGATGCCATAAAGTCCCAATGAAAACCAGGAAACCATTCCAAACCCACATTCACAACACTCTCACGACCCCCCCCCCCCCAGGGAGGCGAGCCCGCTGTTGCCCCCTGACTCCCTCCAACCTATGAAAACCCCTTCATTCACTCATATCCAATCACAGATTTACGAGAATCCCTAACGTTAGCATTCTATACCCCTCTGAGAAAGCCTGATCCCACCTCCTCCCATACAAATCTCTGTTACGACACCTCGTACTATAGAACGTTACCGCAAGAACCTTTCTTCTCTCCTCACTATCCCCTCTCCCCCTCATCACCCACGACATATATATATAATCTACCATGATATAATCTAAAGCTCTTATGACACCCTCGTCTAACCCACCCATATCTAGACTTAGAGCACGCAAAACCGACACCCCACGGCCCCCCACCCTCTGTACCAACCTACTTAACCAGCACCTAACCTCCTCTAGCCCTTCACAAAAGTAAACTACATGGAACGCTGTCTCATCCCCTCCACAGATACCACACCCCCCACCCTCTACAACCTGTCTGTTTCGTAATATCTCACCAGACGGAAGGATCCCATGCAGAAAACGAAACATCACCTCACGCGCCCGAGGTTTTAACTTCAATTTACTAAATCTAAACCAAATACTCTTCCACGCATACATGGGGAACAAACCCTCAACTGGGACAACGCACCTACCTACAAGTAACCTACACAAAACCCTTATACGAACCTTTCTCAGTTCCCTAACCAACATAACAGCCCTCAAAACTATTTCACATTCCCTCAACTCCATTCCTCGATACCACATACCCAGCCTGTCGTGTATCCTTCCCAAACGCCCCGCGTTCACACCCTCACGCAACACTTCCCATTTAATGAACACACATTTAGCCCTCCGTCTCAAATCCAACAACCCCAACCCACCCTGACTTACAGGTAACATTACAACCTCCCTCCGTAACCAATCACAACGTGAACCCCATAAAAATTTGTACACCCGTCTTAGTATCCCCGCAATCGCTGTCCCTGTAATTGGGAACACAGCTGCAACATACCAAACCTTACTATACAATAAAATGTTCACGACTATCACTCGCTGTATCAGAGTTAGGTGCTGGGGTCTCAGAACACCTAGACGCCCCACGATCCTTTCCAATAACCTATCCGAATTTTCCTCCCGCGCCGCAACCATGTCATCCCTATAAATAATACCACAAATCTTTAAAGACACCGCCCATTCTTTAACAACATTACATCTCCCCCCCACACCCCCCACCCAAGAACCCAACCCCATGCACCTTGACTTCGCACTATTTACCTGCATACCCGTGGCACTTCCAAATAATTGCACCACCTCGTCCAACACTCTCATTGACATCCCTGCACGAAAGAGAACAGTGGTGTCGTCAACATATCCAATTAACCCCGGCCAGGCCCTCCCACCCCCCACACTTCCCGCACATGGCGTACATAAGCTACGGTCAACCATTCTATAAAAGGGGTCCTGGAAACATGCAAACAATATTTGGGACATGGGGCATCCCTGTCTAAGGCCTCTTCCCATTGCAATTTCCTTCCCCATACACCCATTAATCTGTATCCTCATTTTCGCCCCCTTGTACAACGTATTTACCCACTCGACTATTTCCTCCCCAAAACCCTGTCTCCTAAGTATAACCTGCAAAGCTCCCCTTTCCACTCTATCATATGCTCCCTGCCAGTCTAGAGCCAACAAAGCCGCCCCTCCACCCCCACCCTTAGCTTCCACAAAACTTCTCAGTATCCCATGTCCTTCAATCATCGACCTTCCCGGCAACCCGAACTGAGATTTTGACACCACCCTCTCCACTACACATTTGAACCTATTACCTAAAATTTTTGCAAACACCTTATAGTCTGCACACATCAGTGATATGGCTCGGTACTCCCGAAGGGTGGGCTGCCCCTTGACCTTCGGGACCAGCACTACTACTGCTGTTTCCTGCTTCTCCCCCAACTTACCCTTCTCCTTCATACTATTAAATAACCTAACTATAAATTCCTTTATCAACGCCCAATGTTGTAAATAAAATTCTACCGGGAGACCATCAATACCGGGAGCTTTCCCCTTCCTCATTCCCCTTAACGCATTCTCTATTTCCTCTGCCGTAATCGTCCCACCTAAAGCCTTTCGATCACTATTTCCTAAATTACACGTCACATACGTACACACCTTGTCCAATGCCCCGTCACCCACCCCCCCACTGTTCCAGTATTTCTCGTACCAAGCCTCCGCATACGCACACATCCCCTTCGTGGTTCGTATCTCCTGCCCTACTCTATAATTCCCAACCATCTCCGTTACCTCTAAACATGGTATAGCCATCAGCGCCTGCCTTTGCTTTTGATGCCGCAAAACACACGCTGACGGCTTGTCGCCCCAAAGCACTTCCTCCACCCCTGCCTGCATCCTTACAGCTTGAAACCTTTCATTTTGCAACACCCTCAACCTCCCCTTTATTTCAGCTATTTCATCCATAGGAAAATTATTCCCACCCACCCCCCTCCCATAGCAACCTCTTAACCTATCCTCTAAATAGTTAGCCAGTCCATATTTTAAATTATTAATACGTTTTCCTTCTCTCACATAAAACTTTCTAATCCTTTCCTTTGCGACACTATCCCACCATGTCACAATGTCATCCACTCCCTGTTCTTCCACACTAAGCTCCCTCCATAGGACTGAAAACCCCTCCAACCCCTCCTCATCTCCTAACACACTTATATTTAATTTCCAATAACTTCTATATATGTCCGCGAGCGTCCCCCACCCAACCTCCACCACCACTGCCCTATGATCTGACATTGTAGTCTCAACAGTACTGAAAGATTTCACGTTCACTCCCTGAGAAAGGTACACTCTATCTAGTCTCGCAGCATAACCACTCCTAACAAACGTATATTCAGTCTCCCACACCGCTCCCCCAAAGGCATCACGTAACCTAACATCCCTTAATAAATCCCTAAGAGCCACAGACATATATCCAGCTCCTCTTGGGTCCACATCAGCCACCCTGATTACACTATTCCAGTCCCCACCAACTATCGCCACCTCTGGCAGTGCACTTAAGAAAAACACAAGGTCCTCACACACAAAATCATTCTTTACCTTTATGTTATTTTCTGCCGGCGCATACACACTCACAAAAGACACACGCTTACCCATCCACCACCCATCCACACGCAACACCCTCCCTCCCCCTCCTCACCTCGCTTCTCTGCAAAACAAACGGGCTCGTCTCCCTTATTAAAATTCCCACACCACCTTTTAGACGGGGAGATGGCAGGGTAACTACCCGAAATCCTGCCACCTCCAACACCCTACCCTCTTTGAAATTGTGCTCCTGCAGGAACACAACATCCACTCTAGATTTATTCAGAAAATTACGAAACCAATCTCTCTTCATACCGCTACATAACCCATTAACATTTACAGACATACACCTAAGGCCTATTAAAGTTTCCACCCCTGCTTCCTCTCATCACTCTTTACAACTCCAGAGCTTGAATTTACGTTCAACACCTTCAGAGTGCTCTCTTTCCCTCCCCCCTTCTTCCGGTGCCTCCTATCATGGCTACCACCACCTACACCACTACCTTCACACTTCACCTCAGTCTTCTTCCCAGGCCTTTGTGCAGGCGTAAGGACGTCATCAGAATCTGATGTAGCCGCCCTCTTTCTCGTGACAGTCATGTTACACATATCTTGATCAGATGTTACCTCTCGATGAACCTCCACCTCCACCTGAGAATGGTGTAATGAGTCAATGGATGACTCCAAACCACCATCACGTCCCAAATTATCATGTCTCAGACTTTCTGGAAGCGACGATTCTCCAATGACACCACGCTCAGATGTAACATCCCTCTCTGGTGGTGACAACGTCTTCAACACCTCCACCAATTCCTCCTCAATCTCAAGAACCTTCTCTTGTACTTGCTGCTCCTCCTTATCCACAGGAGACGACACCTGATCAGGCAGGTGGGGGCGGGACTCCAACTCACCACCAGTCCTGTGTGCCCGATCCACTATCTCGCTCCACAAAACACCACGCCCTCCATCCGATGTTTGTTCCTCACCTGCCACCTTTGAAGCAGGGGCTGCGACGTCCACCACAGGTCCAGGCACATGTCTTCGCTTGTCACAGGTCGCCGCTATGTGATCATATTCACCACATAGGCGGCACGTACGTCGTTGTCCTGGGTACATTACCATTACCTGCGTCCTGAAATCTTGTAGGTACACATAGGATGGTATTTGGTGCCTCAAAGTCATTTTGAGGTTGAAAGAACCCTCTGGAAAACCAGCATAGGCTCCTGCCGCCCACGTACCATGTTGAGCATAATGCACCGTCCCATACTTCTCAAAAACTTTCCTTATATCTGCCTCGTCCGCCTCAAAGGGAACGTTGCGTAACTTGATCCACGTATAATACCGTGAAACATCTATCATTCTTACAGTGACAGCTGGTGTGACGTTAAGACTCACGTCCTGAAACCTGGTGATTAACGATTCATAAACCGTTGCTGATAGCAGTTTGACGAAAATTCGTTGTCCTCTGTTCAATGCTACACCATACAAGTCACAATCTTGTACTCCATAAGTCTCCCGTATGATCTTTGGCAATAAGACTTGCGCAGAACTGGTCGTTATCGTTCCTTTAAGTAGCTCGATGCCTACAGTATTTATCCTTCGTCTCAGACTAACCGCCATCTTGACGATCACAGTGCACCTAAGTTGTTAGCCGAGGTGTGACAGCACCACTTCACACCACTGCAGCCAGGTAACTGACAAGGGCGCTCGCCTACACACAGCAGAGGGGTGCAGAGCGCTACCGCACACTACCGTGGTCAGGCAGCGAATGGAGGAGGGTTCGATGAGAGTGTTATAAGAGCTTTGGATTATATAATAGTGGATTATATATATATATTGTGGGTGATGAGGGGGAGGGGGAATTGTGAGGTGCGGAGGCGGGTACTAGCGGTAACGGTTTATCGTACGATGTGTCGTAATAGAGAACTGTATGGGAGGAGGTGGGAGAAGGATTTTTCGGAAGGGTATAGAATGTTAACGTTAGGTTTTCTCATCAATCTACGACTGGGGCTGAGTGAGTAAGGGGGGGGGGGGTTGGGGAATACATACGGAAAGGGGGTTTTCAGGGGGACACAGCGGGGTCGCCTCCTGGGGAGGGGTGTGAGTAAGGTGTATGAGGGTATATGAAGGTGTAGATGAGTGGCATACGTGTATGTAGCATGCAAGTGGGCACAGAAAGCAAAGGTGATATCAAGTAATTACGTAGTACCTGAATGGAGAATTCTGTGTTTGAGGAGTCAGGGTCGTCATGACCTTATTCATGTATTAAGTGTGAATGGTGTCAAGATTATAGTTTTCAGACCGTGAAGAGCTTTAGGGCTTATGTAGAGTGCGGTTTTATAGCCTTTATTGGGCATATTTCATGTGCGATAATTGTATCGCAATGAGAGGTTTTTTAAATTATGTCTGTGTTGAGTGTAGTGGGTTTTTTTTTGCGAGTGTACTGTCTTTATTTTAGAATTATATAATGTGCTCATCCAGTTGCTGCTAGATGGAACGATAATGACTTCCATAAATTTGTAATGCCTCGTTAAAAGTTTGTAATGGGACAGTATGGTTTAGTCTCTAACTTTATATAATGTGCTCAGCCGGTGGAAGAGGCTGTATTAATATTTAGTAATATTTGTTAATATTTATTTAGTATAAGTGTGAGGCTTAGGATTTGATTTTTGATTTAGGATTTGATTGTTTTTTTTTTTTTTTGCTTGAAAAGAGATTGTAGTGAGGCACGTATGTATGTGCTTAGGTACTTCTTATTGTATAGGGGTTTAATTTTGGGGAAGAGCATGTAACTGAGATTGGGTTGTAGGTTATTACTCTGTTTATCTCCTGTGAAGGTTGTGAACCTTTGTCATATGTCCGTCATAGTATGTTAACTATACAAATCTGAAAGTTGTATATAGTTTACATTTTATATAGTTTATATAGTTATAGTTTATTTTGTTTATCATAGTATGTTATATGGAAAATTTTGTGTGTATATGGGTAACCTCTATTATGTCAATTACAATGTGTTGTTAATAATTGTTTTTTTTTTTTATATTTTATTTAAAACCAATACAGTTTAACATAAAAATAAAGAAACAGTATGGAACCTAATCAAATTAACTGACAAACGGATTGTACTTACATGCTCGCAAGATATTACAACAAAAACTTACATCAAGAACATAACTAAAAACAAAATTACATGTCACAGGGTCATGAATTGACATATATACAAAACCTTGCATATATATAAATTGTACATATAAATGACATCTGACAAAGGTTCAATACACTTGAACATAAAATATACAAAGAAGTTATATCAGTTAAATCCCATCCTTCACATTAATTAAAAAACCAAAACCTATCATCATAATCTGACTAGATAATCTACATACTATCCCTAACAATACAGCTGAACATATCCCAACATACAAATAAACAGAAAAGAATACAGCTTAGAACACAATAACAAGCTCTATACTGTTACAATACACCCATATAAAACTTTCAGACAAATGGACTACGTCACTAAACTGTCTAGATATGTCTGTATACCATACAGACTAAAACTTAACATCAAGAACTTGCATGAACACCAAACCGGTATCAGGGTACAGACCATAATTATAAACTTTAAAAAGAATCAATCATGCATATATAAAGTATTACATAACGTCTGACCCATGACAAAGGCTCAATACAATAGAAAGAGATATATATTTATATATATACACATACACACCCACACACCCACACCCACATCCACACACACACACCCACACGTACACACAAAAATTTTCACAAAATCACATTAATCAGATGCACTGTATGCACAATGCAAAACAGTATATAAGTATCTCTCATCGTGCAAAAACCCAGCACGTAACATAAATACAAACTAAAACACACTGCATGTCGCAAATAACTTATTTCTCAAGAATCATGTTATACAAGACTGATACACATCATAATTATACATAAAAAATCTACTATATTATACCTACATTCTGAAAAGTGTTATATCTACCATAACGAGACCTTGAGCTCTACATCCACACTTGGATGCCATAAAGTCCCAATGAAAACCAGGAAACCATTCCAAACCCACATTCACAACACTCTCACGACCCCCCCCCCCCAGGGAGGCGAGCCCGCTGTTGCCCCCTGACTCCCTCCAACCTATGAAAACCCCTTCATTCACTCATATCCAATCACAGATTTACGAGAATCCCTAACGTTAGCATTCTATACCCCTCTGAGAAAGCCTGATCCCACCTCCTCCCATACAAATCTCTGTTACGACACCTCGTACTATAGAACGTTACCGCAAGAACCTTTCTTCTCTCCTCACTATCCCCTCTCCCCCTCATCACCCACGACATATATATATAATCTACCATGATATAATCTAAAGCTCTTATGACACCCTCGTCTAACCCACCCATATCTAGACTTAGAGCACGCAAAACCGACACCCCACGGCCCCCCACCCTCTGTACCAACCTACTTAACCAGCACCTAACCTCCTCTAGCCCTTCACAAAAGTAAACTACATGGAACGCTGTCTCATCCCCTCCACAGATACCACACCCCCCACCCTCTACAACCTGTCTGTTTCGTAATATCTCACCAGACGGAAGGATCCCATGCAGAAAACGAAACATCACCTCACGCGCCCGAGGTTTTAACTTCAATTTACTAAATCTAAACCAAATACTCTTCCACGCATACATGGGGAACAAACCCTCAACTGGGACAACGCACCTACCTACAAGTAACCTACACAAAACCCTTATACGAACCTTTCTCAGTTCCCTAACCAACATAACAGCCCTCAAAACTATTTCACATTCCCTCAACTCCATTCCTCGATACCACATACCCAGCCTGTCGTGTATCCTTCCCAAACGCCCCGCGTTCACACCCTCACGCAACACTTCCCATTTAATGAACACACATTTAGCCCTCCGTCTCAAATCCAACAACCCCAACCCACCCTGACTTACAGGTAACATTACAACCTCCCTCCGTAACCAATCACAACGTGAACCCCATAAAAATTTGTACACCCGTCTTAGTATCCCCGCAATCGCTGTCCCTGTAATTGGGAACACAGCTGCAACATACCAAACCTTACTATACAATAAAATGTTCACGACTATCACTCGCTGTATCAGAGTTAGGTGCTGGGGTCTCAGAACACCTAGACGCCCCACGATCCTTTCCAATAACCTATCCGAATTTTCCTCCCGCGCCGCAACCATGTCATCCCTATAAATAATACCACAAATCTTTAAAGACACCGCCCATTCTTTAACAACATTACATCTCCCCCCCACACCCCCCACCCAAGAACCCAACCCCATGCACCTTGACTTCGCACTATTTACCTGCATACCCGTGGCACTTCCAAATAATTGCACCACCTCGTCCAACACTCTCATTGACATCCCTGCACGAAAGAGAACAGTGGTGTCGTCAACATATCCAATTAACCCCGGCCAGGCCCTCCCACCCCCACACTTCCCGCACATGGCGTACATAAGCTACGGTCAACCATTCTATAAAAGGGGTCCTGGAAACACGCAAACAATATTTGGGACATGGGGCATCCCTGTCTAAGGCCTCTTCCCATTGCAATTTCCCTCCCCATACACCCATTAATCTGTATCCTCATTTTCGCCCCCTTGTACAACGTATTTACCCACTCGACTATTTCCTCCCCAAAACCCTGTCTCCTAAGTATAACCTGCAAAGCTCCCCTTTCCACTCTATCATATGCTCCCTGCCAGTCTAGAGCCAACAAAGCCGCCCCTCCACCCCCACCCTTAGCTTCCACAAAACTTCTCAGTATCCCATGTCCTTCAATCATCGACCTTCCCGGCAACCCGAACTGAGATTTTGACACCACCCTCTCCACTACACATTTGAACCTATTACCTAAAATTTTTGCAAACACCTTATAGTCTGCACACATCAGTGATATGGCTCGGTACTCCCGAAGGGTGGGCTGCCCCTTGACCTTCGGGACCAACACTACTACTGCTGTTTCCTGCTTCTCCCCCAACTTACCCTTCTCCTTCATACTATTAAATAACCTAACTATAAATTCCTTTATCAACGCCCAATGTTGTAAATAAAATTCTACCGGGAGACCATCAATACCGGGAGCTTTCCCCTTCCTCATTCCCCTTAACGCATTCTCTATTTCCTCTGCCGTAATCGTCCCACCTAAAGCCTTTCGATCACTATTTCCTAAATTACACGTCACATACGTACACACCTTGTCCAATGCCCCGTCACCCACCCCCCCACTGTTCCAGTACTTCTCGTACCAAGCCTCCGCATACGCACACATCCCCTTCGTGGTTCGTATCTCCTGCCCTACTCTATAATTCCCAACCATCTCCGTTACCTCTAAACATGGTATAGCCGTCAGCGCCTGCCTTTGCTTTTGATGCCGCAAAACACACGCTGACGGCTTGTCGCCCCAAAGCACTTCCTCCACCCCTGCCTGCATCCTTACAGCTTGAAACCTTTCATTTTGCAACACCCTCAACCTCCCCTTTATTTCAGCTATTTCATCCATAGGAAAATTATTCCCACCCACCCCCCTCCCATAGCAACCTCTTAACCTATCCTCTAAATAGTTAGCCAGTCCATATTTTAAATTATTAATACGTTTTCCTTCTCTCACATAAAACTTTCTAATCCTTTCCTTTGCGACACTATCCCACCATGTCACAATGTCATCCACTCCCTGTTCTTCCACACTAAGCTCCCTCCATAGGACTGAAAACCCCTCCAACCCCTCCTCATCACCTAACACACTTATATTTAATTTCCAATAACTTCTATATATGTCCGCGAGCGTCCCCCACCCAACCTCCACCACCACTGCCCTATGATCTGACATTGTAGCCTCAACAGTACTGAAAGATTTCACGTCCACTCCCTGAGAAAGGTACACTCTATCTAGTCTCGCAGCATAACCACTCCTAACAAACGTATATTCAGTCTCCCACACCGCTCCCCCAAAGGCATCACGTAACCTAACATCCCTTAATAAATCCCTAAGAGCCACAGACATATATCCAGCCCCTCTTGGGTCCACATCAGCCACCCTGATTACACTATTCCAGTCCCCACCAACTATCGCCACCTCTGGCAGTGCACTTAAGAAAAACACAAGATCCTCACACACAAAATCATTCTTTACCTTTATGTTATTTTCTGCCGGCGCATACACACTCACAAAAGACACACGCTTACCCATCCACCACCCATCCACACGCAACACCCTCCCTCCCCCTCCTCCCTCGCTTCTCTGCAAAACAAACGGGCTCGTCTCCCTTATTAAAATTCCCACACCACCTTTTAGACGGGGAGATGGCAGGGTAACTACCCGAAATCCTGCCACCTCCAACACCCTACCCTCTTTGAAATTGTGCTCCTGCAGGAACACAACATCCACTCTAGATTTATTCAGAAAATTACGAAACCAATCTCTCTTCATACCGCTACATAACCCATTAACATTTACAGACATACACCTAAGGCCTATTAAAGTTTCCACCCCTGCTTCCTCTCATCACTCTTTACAACTCCAGAGCTTGAATTTACGTTCAACACCTTCAGAGTGCTCTCTTTCCCTCCCCCCTTCTTCCGGTGCCTCCTATCATGGCTACCACCACCTACACCACTACCTTCACACTTCACCTCAGTCTGTTTCCCAGGCCTTTGTGCAGGCATAAGGACGTCATCAGAATCTGATGTAGCCGCCCTCTTTCTCGTGACAGTCATGTTACACATATCTTGGTCAGATGTTACCTCTCGATGAACCTCCACCTCCACCTGAGAATGGTTTAATGAGTCAATGGAGGACTCCAAACCACCATCACGTCCCAAATTATCATGTCTCAGACTTTCTGGAAGCAACGATTCTCCAATGACACCACGCTCAGATGTAACATCCCTCTCTGGTGGTGACAACGTCTTCAACACCTCCACCAATTCCTCCTCAATCTCAAGAACCTTCTCTTGTACTTGCTGCTCCTCCTTATCCACAGGAGACGACACCTGATCAGGCAGTTGGGGGCGGGACTCCAACTCACCACCAGTCCTGTGTGCCCGATCCACTATCTCGCTCCACAAAACACCACGCCCTCCATCCGATGTTTGTTCCTCACCTGCCACCTTTGAAGCAGGGGCTGCGACGTCCACCACAGGTCCAGGCACATGTCTTCGCTTGTCACAGGTCGCCGCTATGTGATCATACTCACCACATAGGCGGCACGTACGTCGTTGTCCTGGGTACATTACCATTACCTGCGTCCTGAAATCTTGTAGGTACACATAGGATGGTATTTGGTGCCTCAAAGTCATTTTGAGGTTGAAAGAACCCTCTGGAAAACCAGCATAGGCTCCTGCCGCCCACGTACCATGTTGAGCATAATGCACCGTCCCATACTTCTCAAAAACTTTCCTTATATCTGCCTCGTCCGCCTCAAAGGGAACGTTGCGTAACTTGATCCACGTATAATACCGTGAAACATCTATCATTCTTACAGTGACAGCTGGTGTGACGTTAAGACTCACGTCCTGAAACCTGGTGATTAACGATTCATAAACCGTTGCTGATAGCAGTTTGACGAAAATTCGTTGTCCTCCGTTCAATGCTACACCATACAAGTCACTATCTTGTACTCCATAAGTCTCCCGTATGATCTTTGGCAATAAGACTTGCGCAGAACTGGGTCGTTATCGTTCCTTTAAGTAGCTCGATGCCTACAGTATTTCTCCTTCGTCTCAGACTAACCGCCATCTTGAAGATCACAGTGCACCTAAGTTGTTAGCCGAGGTGTGACAGCACCACTTCACACCACTGCAGCCAGGTAACTGACAAGGGCGTTCGCCTACACCGTGGTCACAGCAGAGGGGTGCAGAGCACTACCGCACACTACCGTGGTCGACTGGGGCAGCGAATGGACACAGCGGGGTCGCCTCCTGGGGAGGGGTGTGAGTAAGGTGTATGAGGGTATATGAAGGTGTAGATGAGTGGCATACGTGTATGTAGCATGCAAGTGGGCACAGAAAGCAAAGGTGATATCAAGTAATTACGTAGTACCTGAATGGAGAATTCTGTGTTTGAGGAGTCAGGGTCGTCATGACCTTATTCATGTATTAAGTGTGAATGGTGTCAAGATTATAGTTTTCAGACCGTGAAGAGCTTTAGGGCTTATGTAGAGTGCGGTTTTATAGCCTTTATTGGGCATATTTCATGTGCGATAATTGTATCGCAATGAGAGGTTTTTTAAATTATGTCTGTGTTGAGTGTAGTGGGTTTTTTTTTGCGAGTGTACTGTCTTTATTTTAGAATTATATAATGTGCTCATCCAGTTGCTGCTAGATGGAACGATAATGACTTCCATAAATTTGTAATGCCTCGTTAAAAGTTTGTAATGGGACAGTATGGTTTAGTCTCTAACTTTATATAATGTGCTCAGCCGGTGGAAGAGGCTGTATTAATATTTAGTAATATTTGTTAATATTTATTTAGTATAAGTGTGAGGCTTAGGATTTGATTTTTGATTTAGGATTTGATTGTTTTTTTTTTTTTTGCTTGAAAAGAGATTGTAGTGAGGCACGTATGTATGTGCTTAGGTACTTCTTATTGTATAGGGGTTTAATTTTGGGGAAGAGCATGTAACTGAGATTGGGTTGTAGGTTATTACTCTGTTTATCTCCTGTGAAGGTTGTGAACCTTTGTCATATGTCCGTCATAGTATGTTAACTATACAAATCTGAAAGTTGTATATAGTTTACATTTTATATAGTTTATATAGTTATAGTTTATTTTGTTTATCATAGTATGTTATATGGAAAATTTTGTGTGTATATGGGTAACCTCTATTATGTCAATTACAATGTGTTGTTAATAATTGGTTAGTGTATGTTGTGTAGGATTGAGAATCCTACTGTATCCTTTTTATATCTTAATTTAATATCAATGCTGTAAAGTTTTTAAATAAAATATAAAAAAAAAAAAAACTGACGGTGGGTACTACAAAGTTGTGCTCTCTCCCCCTAGTACTATGATTGCTTTGGTTCCCAACCTTGACAAAATTGACAGCAAGATATTTTGGACACTGTGAGCAATTTTATAAACATGATTTAGATTCAGTTGTTTTACTCTGTCTTCAACATTCAGCATATCCAACTGCTGTAATTCATCCTGGCCTACATGTTCTCTTGGTCCCAGCCCCAGGATGAATCTTACGATTTTGTTCTGGGTGATTTGCAGTCTATCTTTCAGTTTTCTTGTCAAGGCAGAGTACCAAGAAGAGCAAGCGTAATCCATATGGCATTGTATAAGGGCTAGACATAGGGTCCTGCGAGCCTCAGTAGGTAGACACTGTGCTTGTCTATACAGGAACTTCAGTCTGGCATTCGCTTTCTTTACTACACTGTTCCCTATCAATTCTCCTGACATGCATGGGTCAAAGGGGATTCCCAAATATTTTACTGATGAAACCAAAGTGATGGGCTCCCCATTACATTGAACATTAAAGTTATTTACCCTTCTCAGTTTATGTTTCGTGTCAAAGAGAATGGCTTCAGTTTTCCCTAGGTGTAATGATAGTTTGTTGTCTACTAACCATTTGCTGCAGGACTCCAGTTCCAGTGTTAAAACATTAGCAATATCTTGTGGGTCTTTACCTGACACTAACAGAGCACTGTCATCTGCATACAGTAGGAGTTTGCACTTGACACTGATAGGCATATCATTGACATAACATAAGAATAATAAGGGACCCAGAATACTACCTTGGGGAACTCCACATGTTATCGGCAGGGGTTCTGTTCTCCCCATTATCCACCCCTCTCATTCCCCACGATATGTACACGAAATCCAACATTATATAAGCAACACCCCGTGCTACATTCTCCCCCACCCCTCCCTATATCAAGACTTAGTGCTCTCAACACCGACACCCCAGTCCCTCCTATCCTCCTGGCCACTTTCCCCAGCCATTCCCTCACACTCCCCAAATAATCGCAAAAGTATACCACGTGATAGGCTGTCTCCAACTCCCCACATAACCCACACCAACCATGATCTCACGCACCCTGGGCCCTAGCTTTAGTTTACCAAACAGACTCCATATAGCGTCCCATGCATACATCTGGAACAGCAATTGGGGCCGTCTCCTCTACCCTCAATATTTGATATAAATCCCTCACCTTTAATTTCTCTGTCTTGTGCACCCACAAAAGTGCCCTCAACAAAATCTCACACTCCCTCCATTCCCCACCTCCATACATTCCCCTCAAAATGTCATGTAACCTTTGCATGTGTGGCCCCCTCTGTCCCCCTAGTCTTTTCCACTCCCACCTGATGAAAATGCATTTCACCTCCTTCCCAAGTCCAACAAGCCTAAACCTCCCTTCCTCACCGGCAAAGTCACCACCTCCCTCTTCATCCATTCACATCCTGAGCCCCATAAGAACCTAAAAACACCTCTAAGAATACTAGTAATCTCAGCCCTCAGCAATGGCAAAACTGCTGCTACATACCATACCTTACTGTACAGCAATACATTAATAACAATCGCCCGTTGCAATAATGTCAAGTGATAAGGCCGTAACATCCCCAACCGACGTTCCACGCATTCCTCCATTCTCAATGAATTCGCCTCCCTAGCCTCCCGTATGGTCACCCCATACAAAATGCCACATATTAATAACTGCCCTTCCCGCCTTCTCACCTCGTCACAGTCCCAATCAACTATGTCTCTCCATGCCCCCAGCCCCATGATCTTTGTTTTCTCTACATTTATCATCATACCTGTCGCCCCTCCAAACATGCAAACCACCCCTCCCAGCTCACTCAGTCTTGTTCCCTTCCGGACTAGGAGTGTCGTGTCATCTACGTAACCTACCACGTGATGCCTAATCAAGCCCTACCTCGACCCCTCCCCCCCACACACTTTGGTTTCTACCAACCTATAAAATGGATCTTGCACATATGCAAATAATAACTGTGATAGCGGGCAACCCTGCCTCAAGCCCCTATCCATGTTCACCACACGTCCATTGATCTGAATTCTCGCTTTTGCCCCCTTATACAACGTTTCAACCCACCCCACAATTTCATCCTCAAAACCTTGTTTGCTAAGGATCTGTCTTAAACCCTCCATTTCAACCTGATCATAAGCACCCTACCAATCAATTGCCACCATACCCCCTCCTTCCTGCGTTCCCTTAAAATTCTCAACAAACCCCTTTAGGATTCCATGCCCCATTAACATCGACCTTCCTGGCAACCCTAGTTGACCTTTTGAAACTATTCTTCCCATTACACATTTTAACCTATTCCCCAAAACCTTCGCGAACAATTTGTAGTCCGCACACATGAGAGTAATCGCCCTGTAATCCTTAAGTGTACTCTGCACCTTACCCTTAGGCACAAGCACAAAGACCCCTGTACTTTGCTTCTCGCCCAATTCTCCCCCCTCTTTCATTCTATTGAACAGCGATACTAAAAAACCCCTTAACTGATCCCAATTTTTTAAGTAAAATTCACTTGGCAGTCCATCAATACCTGGTGCTTTGCCCCTGCGCATGTCTACAAGCGCCCTCCATATCTCCCCTTCTTCAATATCACCACCCAGAGCTTCCCTGTCCTTTCTCCCCAGAGCTACAGGCTCTACAGCACACACCCCATCAATATCCTCCCTATTTACCCCTTTACTTTTCCAATATTGCCCATACCACTCGTCTGCGAGCAAACTCATTCCCTCTGTTGTTTTTAACACCTGCCCCTCCTTAAAACCTTTCACCTCAGAGTGCACTTCCAAATCCGCTATCGTGGTCGCTGTCCTCCTCTGCTGTTGCCTCCGCAACACACATGCCGATGGTTTGTCATCCCATAGCAATTCCTCCACTCCCGCCTGCAACCGCACTGCATGAAATCACTCCTCCTGCACCTCTCTTAACCTTCTCCTCAGATCATCCATTATCTCTGTTTGGAATACCCCTCCCACCACTCCTTGCTCATTATAGTATCCTATTCTACATTCCAAATAATTTGTTAATCCATACTTTAGTTGATTTATATGCTTCCCCTCACCCACGTAAAACCTACAAATCCTCTCATTGGCCACACTGTCTCACCAACGTACAACATTATCAACCCCTTTTGCCTCCTCCACAACGAAGCAAACATCCCCTCCACTTCCTCATCCTCAAGGAGTCGCGTGTTTAATTTTCATTAGCTTTCAAACCATTTCATTAACGAATCCCATGCCACCCCCAACACCACTGCCCTGTGATCTGAATAACTTGCTTCTATGGTATTAAAAGACTCTACTGAAACCCCTTGCGTTATGTAGATCCTATCCAGTCTAGCTGAGTAGTCCCTCCTTACATACGTATGTTGCACTTCACCTATTCCACCCCAAAATGCATCTCATACCCCAATATCTCTACACAAATCTCGCAACACATTTGAGAAATATCCCGCCCCCCCTGGTGTCACATCAAATCTCCTTATTATGCAATTCAAATTTCCCCCAATCAATGCAACCCTGGGTAACGCTCTCAAGAAATACACCAGATCATCCCCTACAAATGCCGATTTTACCCTCACATCATTCTCCGCCAGAGCATACACTCCAACAAAAGACACGCGTTCACGCATCCACCACCCATCCACTCTCATTATTCTTCCCTCACCCCCCCTCTTGAAACCGTTGCAAAACAAACGGACTTGCCTCACGAATTAAAACACCTACTCAGCCTTTTAAACGTGTCGTTGGCATTACAAAAGCCCTATATGCATTCACCTCCAGCAATTTTCCCGCTTTCAAGTTATGCTCTTGTATAAAAGCAACATCTACCTTGTAACGATACAGCAGTCCTCTCAACCATACACACTTACCACTATTACATAAACCATTAACATTAATTGTCATACACCTTAGGCCTGCTTATGTTTTCCACCCACGTTTCCCCATGTCATTTTTCCACTGTCCTGTAGCCTCATACACACCATCCTTGGCACTCACCTCACCCCCTCCACTCCTAACCCCTTGCTGGCATTTCTTTTTCTCTTTGCCTCTACACACACCTTCAATTCCCGCCTTTTTCCCTGGTCTTTGTGCTGGAGTGAGGACGCCATCTGAGTCAGACGTGACTGCTGCCTGCTTCCTGACCTTCCTCATTGTGCGCCTCCACCTCTATCACCTCATGCCCCTTCTCACTACTTGGCAAAACCGACATTTCATTTCTTCCTCCAGACCTGCATGCTTCCCCTTGTCCCGGTACCTGTTCTCCCGTCGTTACCTCTGTCAAGGTTTCCTCCGAGGTAGAGAACATCTGCAAAACTGTTTCAAGCACTACGTCAATTTCTATATCATTCGTTACGTCCTTGTCCGCCTCGGGCATCACATCCTCTGCGGATGCACTCAATTGCTTCACTGCACCCTCATGCTCCACCTCACGTTGCATTTCCTCCACTTTTTCACTCCACAACCGACCACACCTACATCCATCCTGGCGGTTCTGATCAGTCACCATAGGTCCTCGCCTTGAAATGTCACTCCTTCCTATTCCCTGGCCCATCCTCTGCCTCACACATTCAGCCGCTATGTGATCATAACCATCACACAGTCTACAAGTTCTATGTTGTCCAGCATAAGTTACAAGTATTTGTGTCTTAAATTCTTCTAAGAACACATACAAAGGTATTGGTTGCCTCAGAGTCATCTTTAGGCTAAAACTACCTTCTGGATAACCCTCATAAGCCCCTGCCGTCCACTTGCCTTGTTGAGCTACGTGTACAGTTCCAAACTTCCCAAACACACTACGTAGATCAGCTTCATTCGCCTCGAAAGGCACATTACGTAACCTAACATATGTAAATTGGCTCGAAACATCGACCATCTTTACCAGGATGTCCTCATTAGCCTCGATAGCAACGTCCTGATAATGATCAAGAAGATCCTCACACACCTGTGATGACAGCAGCTTCATGAACATTCAGTAGTTTCCATTTAAGACTACACCATAAAGGTCGCAATCCTCAATCCCATATGTCTCTCAAATAATCAGAGGCAACAACGTCAACGCCGAATTTTGATTAATTGTACCTCTCAGTAATTCTATGCCAACAGTATTAATTCTGCGGTGCACCCCAACCACCATTGTGACAGCCTGGCTGGCACTTTCACCTGTCAGAGATGTGTAGCAAACGTCCACCCTCACCGGCAGCTGGGCGGGGAATGTGTAAGTGGTAAAATTAGTGAATAATGGTAGGACTGGTGGTGACTTGTGCGCCGCCATGGAGTGTGTCCAGGGGAAAATACCGGTGATTTAATCCTCACTCATCGGTCTCAGATCATAATGGAGTGACCTCTAATGTGTATAATAATTATGAGACATTAAATCGTCTTGTGAATTGTAATGTAATCAATGATAATAACACTAAGTTAAGAGAATGCATGAAGTGAAATAAGTTGCCCTGCTCCGATTGAACACGTGTAGACCTCGTTGTTCCTGTCCCGAGGATAGTGAAGTTTTTATGGAGTCACAACTTCTAAACCGGGACAAACCAACGGATACCTCGTCCTGCTGGAATAAGAACCGTGTCGGTGTAGCAGGACATCGAAATGAGATGGTGAATGGAGGAAATAAGGAGCATCAATCACCCACAGTTAAGTAACCCTTCTAGTTATAGCAGACTGATACTGGCCAGTTAGGTATGTTGTAATTGGATAGGTTGTGGGTGATCCAGCTACATCAAGTGACCACCAGAGAATATCTGGTAAATGGTGGGATTATAAATGTGTTTTTCCTTGATGGATATATCCATGTGTAACCTACCCCCCCCCCTTCATTCAGTTAAACTAATATAATCTATACAGTCCACAATTAATTAGTAGTGCCGTACTTGTGGGTGCTACCCATCATACTGGTCTCTGATAGATATGGATAAGATTGTGAGGTCGAAGGGACCACCTGCAGTGACCAAGGTTGGTTAAGTTTTCTCACATGTTTACACGGGGTGACTACAGTAAACAATATGGTTGTTAGATAAGATAAGATAAGATAAGATTTCGTTCGGATTTTTAACCCCAGAGGGTTAGCCACCCAGGATAACCCAAGAAAGTCAGTGTGTCATCGAGGACTGTCTAACTTATTTCCATTGGGGTCCTTAATCTTGTCCCCCAGGATGCGACCCACACCAGTCGACTAACACCCAGGTACCTATTTGCTGCTAGGTGAACAGGACAACAGGTGTAAGGAAACATGTCAAATGTTTCCACCCGCCGGGAATCGAACCCGGGCCCTCCGTGTGTGAAGCGGGAGCTTTAGCCACCAGGCCACCTTTAGTAACCTTTAGTAACACATCATAGTCAAACAAAATAACTCATAACCTCTTTAAGTTTGTTAGAAATTTTTTGTTGTTGTTGTTTATTTTCCTTTTTTTTAATATTTTTTTTTATATTTTATTTAAAAACAGTACAGAACAGTAAATAAGTAAAATACAGGACCTATCCGGCAACAGATATAATAACTTTCTATTCCTTAATAATTCAACACACACAACCCCGTGTGGGTTCCCAACACCCCTCCCTTATACCCCTCCTATTCCAATCAAACAGGTTTACCACAGCAACCTGCATTACTCTTAGAGACATGTTGACACATATACATTAACATCACAGTTGTCATGCTAGTCCACAAAGTGTATTACACGACCACAAAACTGCTTAAACTGTGTACTAACACCAGTCACGTTTTTTATATACATATATATATATATTTTATTTAAAACTTAGGTACAAAATATATGGGTACATAATCAGTATGTAACAAGATACAGGCAGTGAACAATAATCAACTGTGACTACACAAATAATGAAGAAGCACATATATAACGACATCAGAACTGGCTGCACTCAGATCAAACACTGCTTATATGTACTGTGCTTCACGTGAAAAGATGGTCATATAAAAAACGTTAGATACCTACCCAGTAATGCTTACACTCCCTCCCCCCCCTCTCCGTGAAAACGTGCAACTTTCACCTTAGTATACACAGTGACAAATCTTATACTACTAATATATTTATATCATTCGCTGCCTGACCACGGTGTGGTTGTGCTCTGCACCCCTCTGCTGTTTTCAGGTGAGCTTTTTTTTTATATTTTATTTAAAACGTCATGACAACCACAAGTTGCTCTGGACACCGTGTCAGCGTGCCTCGTTGTGCTCCGGGTTTTCTCGTGTTTTCACGGTCGCTCATACGTGCTAGAACTTTAATTTGTGCCATCAATTCTGTACGATACATCCCTCTAGCGCCTGGAACCAATCTTGGGCGGAAAACATTATATACTGAGTCAAAAAGGAGAATTAGTGTGCACTACCTAGCAGAGTTTACTGCCAGAGGGGAATCTTAGGCCTATGTTCCGTGTGCAAAATAATAATAATAGAACTTTTCTTTGTCAGAGGAAAGAAAGTCTCCCTGATAACATTATGTATAGTGTATACTACAGTGGATCCCTAGTATATAGATGATAAAGCCTAAAGTGTCATTTGAAATCAGGTGAATTTGTAAATGAAGTGATAAGCCTATAGAGGCAGGTGCCAGAAGTCGCCAGAAACTTACCACAGAGGTCAGCTGTTCTAATAATCTTCCTGGCCTGCTAGTGTACATGCATATAATCTAGTGATACCAGTGAATAGGAGAATACAGTGTTGTAGTAGCAACTAACCAGTATTATAATGGTACTTAGTGGAGTGGAGTGACTTTCATTAGTTTCTTTTTTCTTGAAATACCAGACGTATACTGTGAATTTCATATAACCTGTAGTTACCAGCGGTCGCAATATACACAACGAGAAGCAATTATTACTACAGAAAAAGCGTCTTTCCTCCAAGATTTCCACCAGTCAACTATAGTGATAATATAGCATTTATTGTGGTGGAGACAAAAAAAAAAACTAGAAAAGCTAGATACAGCGATTGATAAACAAAGGTTGAGGCTCGACCGTTCGTCATTGTAGGAGCTGCCAGACATCACCGGTTCTTCAACACGCAAGTTATACTTTTGTATCAATCAAATCACATATTACTAGGGTAGATAATTTCAAGTAGATCCTTCATGTGTTAGCCCAAATCACCGACCAGTATGTTTTAAATAAGTGACCCACTGATCAGATAAGACTGATCCGAACCCTTGACTGGTCCAAACCCTTGACTGGTTTCAAACGGATTCGATGGACAATAAAGCAGACTGTAAACGGATGGGGTTGTAGGCGCCCTTATCAAACACAAACAATAAATATAAATCAGGAACGTACATGGTAAGCTGTCCAATATACAAGTACAGTTAGAAATAGAAATACAAATAGCTAGAGCTTCATTTAAGGAGGTTATTAATAGAGTATTCAAGAGGTTGCTAGTAGAATTACAGTAAATAAACCATTCAAATCATTATGAAGCCCTGTGTAGTCTGCAGTCAATCGAACAAATGGGCTTCCACATGGATAAATTGACATTTTTGTGGAAATTGGTGTCACGCCCCTTGTGCAGATATCCAAGAACTAGCTACAAGCAGTATTAAAACAGGGAAGTGTTTTTGGGTATGCCCAAATGAGATAAATCTGTGGACTAAAATCACAAGGGTATTAAAAGAGGATAGCATCAAAGCTGCTTTCATAGAAAACCTGGAAGCTTTCTACAACAGATAGGAACATAAAAA
Organism: Cherax quadricarinatus; assembly: GCF_038502225.1. Taxonomy (NCBI): domain Eukaryota; kingdom Metazoa; phylum Arthropoda; class Malacostraca; order Decapoda; family Parastacidae; genus Cherax; species Cherax quadricarinatus. The sequence continues at coordinate 616,725 of NW_027195045.1, forward strand.
GTCTGGGCTGAATGGTACTGCCCTTGATACTGGCCATGTAGTCAGAACTGTAAGGCTGGAGGTGGTGTCCTGGTAGTCAGTAAATGTGGGGCTGATAGTGCTGTCCTGGGAGACAGTAATGGTGAAGCTGGAGGTGATGTCCTGGGAGACAGTAATGGGGAAGCTGGAGGTGCTGTCCTGGGAGACAGTAATGGTGAAGCTGGAAGTGCTGTCCTGGGAGACAGTAATGGTGAAGCTGGAGGTGCTGTCCTGGGAGACAGTAATGGTGAAGCGGGAGGTGCTGTCCTGGGAGACAGTAATGGTGAAGCTGGAGATTTTGTCCAGGTAGTCGGGAATTTTATGCAGGAAGGAATACATATAAATGACCTCATAGGGGACAGGAGCCGTAGTGGGGAAGCAAGTGTAGTCAAAGATAAGAAAAAACCAATATTGCAAATTAGAAATACCACAGGAAATAGCAAACAAGAGGACTCCACTAGCAATAGTGAGGATATATTACCAAAAGCAACTGGTGGGAGCTCCATTGTTGGTGCTAGGGAGGATAGGTATAAGACAGGGAAACATGCACCAACAGGGAATACAGTCACAGAAACCCAAGGCAAACGGAAACCAAGCCTGTGCACATACTATGCACTTGGTATCTGCAGGCATGGGAAATCTGGAAAAACAGATGGGACGTGCAACTATGACCACCCTAGAAAATGCCGTGCCCATATGACAACAGGAAAATGCAAACTCCCTTCCTGTAAGCTTTTTCACCTTGAAATGTGTACCTCTTCAGTACAGGAAAGACTGTGCTATAACTTAAATTGCCAGGCACACCATCTAAAGGGGACAAAAAGATACAAAACATCCAGGCCATCGGAAAACATGGGTAGAAACAGGCACTCAAGAGAGAGAGGTTTTTTAGTGCCAGGAAGGAAAAAATACTGGCAGGAAATGGCAGAAATCGTACACCAAATCCAGTCATTCCTGGAGTGGAACCACATTCGATGGCCTCCACTCCAAACCAACAGATACAGATACTAATGCCGGAAAAAAAATCCCCCCCAGTACCAACAATACCACCAGTCCGATGACATTCTTCTTTGCAAATATACAGGGTCTAAAGCCAGCAACAAACAACAAAGTACCTTTCATCCGTGGACTGCGTGCAGAGGCAAAGGTAATGTTCGCGGCTTTCACTGAGACCCACATAAAGGATCACTTGGACAACGAAATATGGATCCCAGGTTACAACCTATACAGATGTGACAGAGTGAACAGGCAAAAAGGGGGGGGGTTGGCCTGTACATTGCAGAGTCACTTGTTTGCACAGAACTGCTTAATGCCTCAAATGATGTAGTGGAAGTTTTAGCAGTAAAGGTCGAGAACCAAAACCTAGTCATTGTGGTAGTCTACAAGCCTCCAGATGCAACACCCCAGCAATTCCAGGAACAGCTGTTAAAAATTGCCCACTGTCTGGAAAATCTTCCAGCTCCTGCACCCAACATCTTGCTCCTGGGGTATTTCAACTTAAGGCAACTTAAATGGAGGAATATAGTAAATAATATTGTTGCAGTAGTAGCACCAGGAGGTAGCTCTGATGAAAACTCACACTCACACGAGCTTTTAAATCTCTGCACAAAATTCAATTTAAACCAGCAAATAATAGAGCCTACTAGACTGGAGAATACACTAGACCTCATCTTCACTAACAATGATGATCTGATAAGAAATGTCACCATATCAAAAACAATATACTCAGATCACAACATAATTGAGGATTAGACATGTATGCGTGGAGCCCCAGACCGACATAATGAGATTAGTCACGAGGGAGCATTCACCAAATTCAACTTCAATAACAAAAACATAAAGTGGGACAAGTAAACCAAGTCCTAACTGATATAAGCTGGGAAGATATACTAAGCAACACAGACCCCAACTTATGCCTAGAACAGATTAACTTGGTGGCACTCGAAGTATGCACAAGGCTTATTCCTCTAAGAAAAAGGAGGAGTAGATGTAAAATAGAAAGAGACAGGCGCTCCCTTTACAGGCAACGGAAAAGAATAACAGAGCGGCTAAAAGAGTTCAATATATCTGAAATGTGTAGGGAGACACTGGTCAGAGAAATAGCAAGCATCGAACTTAAGCTAAAGGAATCTTATAGGAGTCAGGAATCGCGGGAAGAACTAAAAGCCATAAATGATATTGAAAGAAACCCAAAGCATTTATTCTCCTATGCCAAATCAAAGTCGAGAACATCATCCAGTATTGGGCTCCTACTTAAACAAGATGGGTCCTACACAGATGACAACAAGGAAATGAGTGAGCTACTCAAGTCCCAATGTGACTCAGTTTTTAGCAAGCCGCTAACCAGACTGAGAGTCGAAGATCAAAATGAATTTTTTATGAGAGAGCAACAGAATTTGGTTAACACAAGCCTATCAGATGTTATCCTGACGCCAAATGACTTCAAACAGGCGATAAATGACATGCCCATGCACTCTGCCCCAGGGCCAGACTCATGCAACTCCGTGTTCATCAAGAACTGCAAGAAGCCCCTATCACGAGCCTTTTCCATCCTATGGAGAGGGAGCATGGACACGGGGGTCGTCCCACAGTTACTAAAAACAACAGACATAGCCCCACTCCACAAAGGGGGCAGTAAAGCAACAGCAAAGAACTACAGACCGATAGCACTAACATCCCATATCATAAAAATCTTTGAAAGGGTCCTAAGAAGTAAGATCACCACCCATCTAGAAACCCATCAGTTACACAACCCAGGGCAACATGGGTTTAGAACAGGTCGCTCCTGTCTGTCTCAACTATTGGATCACTATGACAAGGTCCTAGATGCACTAGAAGACAAAAAGAATGCAGACTTAATATATACAGACTTTGCAAAAGCCTTCGACAAGTGTGACCATGGCGTTATAGCGCACAAAATGCGTGCTAAAGGAATAACAGGAAAAGTCGGTCGATGGATCTATAATTTCCTCACTAACAGAACACAGAGAGTAGTCGTCAACAGAGTAAAGTCCGAGGCAGCTACGGTGAAAAGCTCTGTTTCACAAGGCACAGTACTCGCTCCCATCTTGTTCCTCATCCTCATATCCGACATAGAGAAGGATGTCAGCCACAGCACCGTGTCTTCCTTTGCAGATGACACCCGAATCTACATGACAGCGTCCTCCATTGCAGACACTGCAAGGCTCCAGGCGGACATCAACCAAATTTTTCAGTGGGCTGCAGAAAACAATATGAAGTTCAACGATGAGAAATTTCAATTACTCAGATATGGTAAACATGAGGAAATTAAATCTTCATCAGAGTACAAAACAAATTCTGGCCACAAAATAGAGCGAAACACCAACGTCAAAGACCTGGGAGTGATCATGTCGGAGGATCTCACCTTCAAGGACCATATCATTGTATCAATCGCATCTGCTAGAAAAATGACAGGATGGATAATGAGAACCTTCAAAACTAGGGAGGCCAAGCCCATGATGACACTCTTCAGGTCACTTGTTCTATCTAGGCTGGAATATTGCTGCACACTAACAGCACCTTTCAAGGCAGGTGAAATTGCCGACCTAGAAAATGTACAGAGAACTTTCACGGCGCGCATAACGGAGATAAAACACCTCAATTACTGGGAGCGCTTGAGGTTCCTAAACCTGTATTCCCTGGAACGCAGGAGGGAGAGATACATGATTATATACACCTGGAAAATCCTAGAGGGACTAGTACCGAACTTGCACACGAAAATCACTCATTACGAAAGCAAAAGACTTGGCAGACGATGCACCATCCCCCCAATGAAAAGCAGGGGTGTCACTAGCACGTTAAGAGACAATACAATAAGTGTCAGCGGCCTGAGACTGTTCAACTGCCTCCCAGCATACATAAGGGGGATTACCAACAGACCCCTGGCAGTCTTCAAGCTGGCACTGGACAAGCACCTAAAGTCGGTTCCTGACCAGCCGGGCTGTGGCTCGTACGTTGGTTTGCGTGCAGCCACCAGTAACAGCCTGGTTGATCAGGCTCTGATCCACCAGGAGGCCTGGTCACAGACGTTGACCCCCGGAACTCTCTCCAGGTCTCCAGGTAATACATATATCAGTATGTAACATTGACACTGGTGATAAACAATAAACATTCACTACACAATCTACTGAATAAGCACATACATAAAGACATTAAAATAAACTTAACACAACCTACAGACTGCTTCTACGTACGTTGTTTCACAAGTACATAATGTTCATAGATATAGTGGAACCTACTCATTGTTGCTTACACTCACCCCCCCCCCCCACCAATGACTTTCCCCTGCTACTTAAAACAAGCAAGTGACTTGAACAAGGACAACATCAATAACACAATATATAAACATATAACAATCCAGGCAACACCTGACACTATATTATATACAAGTTTTTAAAACATATCACAATTCAAGAAGGATTAAAATTATAATAATAAAGGCCACAAAATGGCTATAAATAAAACTCCTAAATTACCACCTCAAGACAATAATAATTGACCAAGCTTAATGACAATCACCCATAATACAACTCGCAACAAATTACACAAGACCTACAAATGTATTATTAAGAAACCTGTGCTGCAACACAGGTGACCCATCATCCCTCCCCCCACTCACACAACACAGGTGACCCATCATCCCTCCCCCCACTCACACAACACAGGTGACCCATCATCCCTCCCCCCACTCACACAACACAGGTGACCCATCATCCCTCCCCCCACTCACACAACACAGGTGACCCATCATCCCTCCGCCCACTCACACAACACAGGTGACCCATCATCCCTCCGCCGACTCACACAACACAGGTGACCCATCATCCCTCCCCACACTCACACAACACAGGTGACCCATCATCCCTCCCCCCACTCACACAACACAGGTGACCCATCATCCCTCCCCCCACTCACACAACACAGGTGACCCATCATCTCTCCCCCCACTCACACAACACAGGTGACCCATCATCCCTCCGCCCACTCACACAACACAGGTGACCCATCATCCCTCCGCCCACTCACACAACACAGGTGACCTATCATCCCTTCCCCCACTCACACAACACAGGTGACCCATTATCCCTCCCCCCACTCACACACACATTGAAAACTAAGCCCATCACCAATCTGAATAATTATGAAATTAATTAACCTCAATTTAGGAATATCATGACAAGTGTCACGTGAGGAAACTGAATTTACAACATGGATGGTACAGGACTACCAAAATCACAAAACCGTAAATGAGACAAACACAATGTGAATATTACATTTCAAAACACACGTATACAACTACCAATAAAGTTCGTATTACCGTTAATGACTTAAACTTATTACACATTAATTGCCCCCCCTCCTCACCCCGAAATAATATGACCGTTATCACCAACTTGTTGGCTTACATCCTAACGTGACATATATGAATAAACGCAAGTGGTAATTATATAAGTATTGGTGAAACAGTAGCACCAAAGACACATTACATTTAATAATAAATATTAACATAAGGGAAACATGACCAAGTCTTACACATTGACACTTCAACCCGGTTAAGACACACATCTAGTGCTTAATAAGTCCAGGAACATTGCCACAATGAAGTTCAACCAATCCTTAATCACAACAGAGTATCTAAGGCGCATGCAGGTGCAGGCAGCCACAAGTATGTACGTGCCGTTACACATCCCATATGCAACAGGTTCATACACTTTCGCATGTTACATTATCCCAACACTCTTATGCACATTCCTTGCAACTGTCAACCCCAAGGAGACGACCACGTTTCTACCCCTGACATCACCATCCTACAGAAGCATTTACCATCCCTACCCTGCCCCTTCCACCTGATTTACAACTCTAATAAAACCCCTAACATAAGTTCTCTATATCCCTCTGAGAAAGCCCGCTCCCACCTTCTCCCATAAATTTGACTGTTACGGCACGCTAAAACCCGCCTCTTCACCTCACTAACCCCTTTCCCCCTCATTCCCCATGATATGTATACATAATCTACCATAATGTACCCCACAGCCCTAATGATACTTTCATCCAATCCCCCCACGTCAAGACTCAAAGCTTTCAGGACAGAAATTCCTTTACCCCCAATCTTACGGAGTACCCCACTTAACCAACCCCTGACACTACCCATCCCCTCACAAAAATATACAACATGAAACGCCGACTCCTCACCTTCACATATTCCACACCCTCCCCCCTCAACCACACGTCTATCCCCTAAAGTCGGTTCCTGACCAGCCGGGCTGTGGCTCATACGTTGGTTTGCGTGCAGCCAGCAGCAACAGCCTGGTTGATCAGGCTCTGATCCACCAGGAGGCCTGGTCACAGACCGGGCCGCGGGAGCGTTGACCCCCGGAACTCTCTCCAGGTAAACTCCAGGTATCCCTCAGAACCGTACCCGATGGCAAAATCCCGTGCAGAAACCAATACATTACGTCATGTGCTCGCGGTTGTAACCTCATCCTACTTAACCTATTCCATATACTTCCCCATGTATACATGGGGAAAATTCCCTCTACAGGCGCCACAACCCTCCCCACCAACAGTCGACACATCGCACCTATTTTGACCTTCCCCGGATCTCGAGCCCACACCATAGCCTTCAAAACAGTTTCACACTCCCGCAACTCCACTCCCGAATACAATCGTTTCAATCTTTCATGGATCCTGACCATAACCTCCCCACTCACACCTTCCCTCACCACCTCCCTCTTAATAAACACACGTTTGACCCTCCTCTTTAAGTCCAGCAAACCCAACCCCCCCTGTTGCACAGGTAACATTACCACGTCCCATTTAAGACAATCACATCTCGAGCCCCACAAAAATTTAAAAACCCTCCTAAGTATGTCCGCTATCGCCGTCAGTGTTAATGGGAACACGGCCTCCATGTGCCATACCTTACTATACAATAAGACATTAATGACAATGGCCCACTGTACAAGGGTCAAATGATAAGGCCTCAATGCACCCTATCCTCCCTGAATCCTATCCACCAACCTAATCGAGTTTTCCCTGCACGCTACATCCAGATCGTCGGCATAGATAAGACCACAAATTTTTAACAAATTCACCCGCCTCCCCACAACTGCACTACCCTATTCAACCCTCCCAGCCCAAGCTCCTAACCCCATAACCATGGACTTTTTTGAATTGATAACGCCTAGTTCTGCACAAGTCTTATTGCCAAAGATCATCCGAGAGACATATGGCATACAAGATAGTGACTTGTATGGTGTAGCATTAAATGGAGGCCAAAGAATTTTCGTCAAACTGCTATCAGCAACAGTTTATGAATCGTTAGTCACCAGGTTTCAGGACGAAAGTCTAAGCATCACACCAGCTGTCAGTGTAAGAATGATAGATGTTTCACAGCATTATACATGGATTAAGTTACACAACGTTCCCTTTGAGGCGGACGAGGCGGATATCAGGAAAGTTTTGAGACGTATGGGATGGTGCATTATGCTCAACATGGTACGTGGGCGGCAGGCGCCTATGCTGGTCTGCCAGAGGGTTCTTTCAACCTCAAAATGACTTTGAGGCACCCAATACCTTCCTATGTGTATCTACAAGAATTCAGGACTCAGGTAATGGTTATGTACCCAGGGCAACGTCGTACGTGCTGCCTATGTGGTGAGTATGATCACATAGCGGCGACCTGTGACAAGCAAAGACATGTGCCTGGACCTGTGGTGGACGTCGCAGCCCCTGCTTCAAAGGTGGCAGGTGAGGAACAAACATCGGATGGAGGACGTAGTGTCTTGTGGAGCGAAATAGTGGATCAGGCACACAGGACTGGCAGTGAGTTGGAGTCCCGCCCCCAGCTGCCTGATCAGGTGTCGTCTCCTGTGGATAAGGAGGAGCAGCAATTACAGGAGAAGGTTCTTGAGATTGAGGAGGAATTGGTCGAGGTGTTGAAGACTTTGTCACCGCCTGAGAGGGACATTACATCTGAGCGTGGTGTCATCGGAGAGTCGTCGCTGCCAGAAAGTCGGAAACGTGATATGTTGGGACGTGATGGTGGTTTGGAGTCGTCCGTTGAATCATTAAGCCATTCTCAGGTGGAGGTGGAGGTTCATTGAGAGGCAACGTCTGACCAAGACATGTGTAACATGACTGTCACGAGAAAGAGGGAGGCTACATCAGATTCTGATGACGTCTTAACACCTGCACAAAGGCCTGGGAAACAGAAAGAGGTGAAGTGTGAAGGTAGTGGTATAGGTGGAGGTAGCCATGATAGAAGGCACTGGAAGAAGGGGGGAGAAAGAGAGCACTCTGAAGGCATCAATCTTAAATTCAAGCTCTGGAGTTGTAAAGAGTGACGAAAGGAGGCAGTGGTGGAAACTTTAATAGGCCTTAGGTGTATGTCTGTAAATGTTAATGGGTTATGTAGCGGTATGAAGAGAGACTGGTTTCGTAATTTCCTGAACAAATCTAGAATGGATGTTGTGTTCCTGCAGGAGCACAATTTTAAAGAGGGTAGGGTGTTGAAGGTGGCAGGATTTCGAGTGGTTACCCTGCTATCTCCACTTCTAAAAGGTGGTGTGGGAATTTTAATAAGGGAGATGAGCCCGTTTGTTTTGCAGAGAAGCTAGGGGGGGGGGGGGTGGGGAGGGTGTTGCGTGTGGATGAGTGGTGGATGTGTGGGTTGGGGTTGATGGATTTGAGACGGAGGGCTAAGTGTGTGTGTTTATTAAAGGGGAAGTGTTGTGTGAGGGTGTTAATGCGAGGCAGTTGGGAAGGATACACGACAGGCTGGGTATGTGGTATCGAGGAATGGAGTTGAGGGAATGCGAAATCGTATTAAGGGCCGTGATGTTGGTTAGGGAACTGAGAAAGGTTCGTATAAGGGATTTGTGTAGGTTGCTTGTAGGTAGGTGCGTTGTCCCAGTTGAGGGTTTGTTCCCCATATATGCGTGGAAGAGTATTTGGTTTAGATTTAGTAAAATGAAGTTAAACCCTCGGGCGCGTGAGGTGATGTTTCGTTTTCTGCATGGGATCCTGCCGTCGGGTGTGATACTAAGAAACATACAGGTTGTAGAAGATGGGGGTTGTGGTATCTGTGGAGGGGATGAGACTGCGTTCCATGTAGTTTACTTTTGTGAAGGGCTAGAGGAGGTTAGGTGCTGCTTAAGTAGGTTGGTACAGAGGGTGGGTGGCCGTGGGGTGTCGGTTCTTCGTGCTTTAAGTCTAGATATGGGTGGGTTAGACGAGAGTGTCATAAGAGCCTTAGATTATATCATGGTAGATTATATACATATGTCGTGGGTGATGAGGGGGAGAGGGGATAGTGAAGAGCGAAGGAAGGTTCTTGCGGTAACGTTCTATGGTAACGTTCTATCGTACGATTGTGTCGTAACAGAGATTTGTATGGGAGGAGGTGGGATCAGGCTTTCTCAGAGGGGTATAGAATGCTAACGTTAGGGATTCTCGTAAATCTGTGAATGATAATGAGTGAGTGAAGGGGTTTTCATTGGTTGCGAGGGAGTCAGGGGGTCACAGCGGGCTCCCCTCCTTTGGGGGGGGGTCGTGAGAGTGTTGTGAATGTGGAATTGGTATGGTTTCCTGGTTTTCATTGAGACTATGGCATTACACCTTGTGGTTATCTTGCCAAGTGTGGATGTAGAGCTCAATGGACTCCTTATATCGATATTACACTTTTCAGGAATGTAGGTATATATATGGTAGGTTTTTTTTTATGTATTATTTTGATTCTTGACTAATAAGTTCTTTGCGATATGAAGTGTGTTTTAGTTTGTATTTATGTTTCGTGCTGAGTTTTTGCATGATGAGATATACTTATGTACTGTTTTGCTTTGTGCATACAGTGCATCTTACTAATGTGGTTTTGTGAAACATTTTGCGTGTTCGTGTGTGTGTGTGTGTGTGTGGATATCCCTTTCTATTGTATTGAGCCTTTGTCATGGGTCAGGCGTTATGTAAAACTTTATATATGTATGATTCGATTCTTTTTTAAGTTTATAATTATGGTCTGTACCCTGATACCGGTTTGGAGTCATTGCTAAGTTCTTGAGGTTAAGTTTTAGTCTGTATGGTATACAGACTTATCTAGACAGTTTAGTGATGTAGTCCATTTGTGTCAGAGATTTTGTATATTAGTTATTGTAACAGTATTGCGCCTTCAGTTTTTGAGTTCTAAGCTGTATTCTTTGTATGTTTATTTGTATGTTGGTGTATGTAAAGCTGTATTGTTAGGGATACGTATGTAGATGTTCTAGTAAGATTATGATGTTAGGTTTTGGTTTATTGATTAATGCGAAAGGATGGGATTTAATTGATATAACTTCTTAGTATATGTACTTTTCTATTCTATTCTATTTGATTCGCCGGTAATCCCAGCCCAGGTCTCTTCCATTTTGGTGACCCGGCATTGGCTCCCCGGGTAGGGAAGTGACATTTATCGTTACTTGCACCTGTGTGGCAGGTTTTCAGCAGGAAGGGGGGGAGGTACCTCACCGGCCCTATGGCCAGATGACGTCCCAAACGTTAGTGTGCACTAACAGTGGCTGGTGTGCAGTGCAATGGAGGCCCAAAGCAGGCCCTCGCAGCAACTTCAGCGGGGGGGCGGATGACATGCATGGACTGGAAGTAAGGTTTCCAAGTCCCTGACAGCTAAGTACACAAGATGTGCTGCCTCATTCTCTCGGGTCTGCCCTACTGGGGTCATTGGGAAGTGTCTACGGCAAAGGGGCATTGTAGCCGGGCAGTCTAACAGGTAGTGCACCAAGGGCTGCGGAACCATTCGGTCACAATGGGCACAGAGCTCCTCTCGTGCCCATTCAACAATCCGCGCAGTGGTGGGATACCCTAAGCGTAGGTGGTGGATATGCACCCTCAGTTCTCTGGACTGTGTCTGAAGACTTGGAGGGGGCACCCTGTGGGTCGCCCTGACATACCAACAGAGGCTCTGTGACTCCCCAGGGTCAGGGAATTGGCGCCTCGCCGCACCAGCAGCCAACAGCGCAATCTGGCTGAGGCTGATGGAGATCGCAGCATGTGGCTGTGCCTCGAGGGTTGCAGTCCTAGCAGCCTCATCTGCAGCATCATTGCCAGGGATACCCACATGGCTCGGGATCCAGTTGATGGTAGCCCTGCGACCCTGGGCCATGAGAGTCTGCAGGTCACCCCGGATGGATGTGATTAAGTGTATGTTGTCCTTTGGCTCTCTGTGCATAAGCGCTTGGATTGCTGCCTTGGAATCAACGTGGATGATGGGGGGATGCTGGTGGTCTGCAAGAGCATGCCGCAGAGCTTGTTGGATGGCAAAGAGTTCGGCCTGGAGGATGGTGCAATGGTCTGGGAGGCGCCAACCTGCTGTCAGATTGCTGTGGAACATCCCAGCAGCTGTGCGGCCTGCCACTGGGTCTCTGGAGCCATCAGTGTAATATGGCACACACCCTGGGCCTTCCGCACCCACAATGCTAGCCGAGGCAAGGTGGTGCAGAATGTCCCGGGTGCAATGCCTCTTGCTGTCTGGTAGGGTTGTCCAGCTCACCGCAAACAGCTCTGGTGCCCAAGGGGGTGGCACCGTGTAGTTTGCTGCCAGTCTGTCGCAGCCTCCCACCTGGAGCAATGTCATGGGCAAGAGCTTCTGTGTGGCATCTGCTACCGACCACATCCATCGGCGGCCGGGATGCAGTGGAATGACCTGTCCCTGGCGGACCCGTAAATCTCTCATCAGTTTGTCAGCCCCTGGGAGTCGGAGATACTTTGCAATCCTCCTGGCAGCTACCACTTGGATCCTGTCTTCAAGAGGCTGTAGCTGCACCTCAAGGTTCAGAGCCACTGCATTGGCCCACCTAGGAGCCCCCAGCATGGCCCGTACAGCTGTGTTCTGGATGACACAGAGGGATTTGATGTTTGTGGGTCTGGCGTGAACCAGAGCAAGTGCCCCATAGTCAACGAGGGAACGTATTGCCTGGATGTAGAACAACCTCATGACCTCGAGGCTGGCCCCAACCCTAGGGTTGGCCATGGCACTCAATGCCCTGACCCTCTGCAGAGCCCTCTCTTTAATGTGGCGCACATGTTTCTGGAAGGTGAGGTGCCTGTCAATGTAGATGCCAAGGTACCTATAACTGCGAACCCACTCCAGATCGATGCCCAGGACCTGCAGCCTCTGACTGGGCACCTTGGTGCGAAGGATCATGGCTTTGGATTTTGCTGCAGATATCTTGAGTCCCAAGTGACGGCAGGTGGAAGCCAGCAGATCGAGGTCCTCCTGGGCACGCTGCAAAAGCCGGCGCTTCCTAGGTACGACAAGTGCCAGGTCATCGGCATAGCTGAGGAGGATGGTCCCTCTGGAGAAAGGCAGGCACACCAGCTGATGCATCAGTACATTGAACAGAGTGGGACTAAGCACCCCGCCCTGTGGAGTGCCATTGTCCAGGGTCTTGAGAGAAGAGGCATGCCCCTGGAAGCGTACCCGGGCCCGCCTGTCCTGGAGACAGGAACGAAGCCATGAAAGCAGCCTGCCTTTAATCCCCCTGCGGGCCAAGAGTGAGAGGATGGCAGGTGCACTGGCTAGCTCAAAAGCTTTCTCGAGGTCAAGAAAGACAACAATGTGGGCTTGGGCATCCGACCCAATGCCGGTCAGTAGAGTGGTAAGGCTTTCGAAAGTGCCCACTCCTCTGGTGAAGCCATAGAGGTGTTTATGAGGAGGGCCAAGCTTCCACCTCAGGCGCTCCAACACCATCCTTTCAGACACCTTCGAGATGCAACTGGTGAGGGAGATGGGTCTCACACTGCCAGGATCCCCAGGCTTAGGAATCGGTATGATGTCAGCCTCCTTCCATACGACAGGGAGTTTGCCAGCTCGCCAAGTCTGGTTGATGACTCCCAGGACAGCTGAATGTCCAGAATGACCAGACCGAGTGATCATGCCATAGGTGATACCATCATGCCCCGGAGTAGTGTCTCGATGAGATGTGAAGGCTGCCTGGAGCTCCTGGTCGGTGAAGTCTTCATCCGTGACATCCCCAGCCTGGCATGCTGCTTGGATCACCATCACCCTTCTAGGAAGGAGGGTGGCTTGGAGGTCCTGGAGATCCTGAGGCAGTTGAGCCATGGCCGCTCTGGAGGTGAATAGGTCCACCAGACGCTCTGCCTCCGTTGCGGGGTCTGGGTGCAACTGAGCCACACTGCGACGCTGCCCAGTGGCCAATCGTAACTTGGTCCAAATCTCAGATAAGTTGGAGGAGTAGCTGAAGGAGGCACAGCACTCGAACCATTTAGCCTGCCGGACCCTGTGTGAGACATGGCGTGCATGCCGCACCACTTCCCTGAGCAGACGCATGGACTCAACCATGGGATTACGCCTGTGCATCTTGCGTACAACATTGATGCGGTGGTTCTGTTCCCTGATGTCCTCATTGTAAAACCACCAGTCACGTTTATATGACCCTCCGCTTGTAATCTTAGGTATTGCTGCCTCAGCTGCACATGTGAAGGCCACCTGCAAGCTTTGAGCCGCCTCATCTGGGTCTTCTGGAAGGGGAGACTCCGCCCACCAACGCTCAATGACCTCCTGGAAGCACTGCCAGTCGGCCTTTTTTAGATTCCATCTGGGGGTAGGTGTGGGGAGCGGGCACCGCTGGACCATCAGCGTAGTGACCACTGCAAAGTGATCACTGGTGAGACGGGGGTGGACCTCCCATCTCACGCTCGAGAGCAACTGCCTAGAGATGAGTGTGACATCCAAGCGGCCACCATAGTGATGGGTTGGCTCACCATTATTGAGGAGGGCGATCTCAGGGACCTCCTCCAGCACAGCCGCAAGGTGCCTCCCAGCTGCGTTGGTAGGAGAGACAGAAGAAAGTATTGGGTGGTGGGCATTGACATCCCCAGCCACAACAAGACCCTCCCGTGGGGCGAGTGCTGCCACCTCTGAGATGTCAAGGGTGTACCGAGAGCTTCTGTAAATATTGTAAACCACGAGAGGTCCATCCGCCAGGTGTAGGGTGACAGCCTGAACCTCTACGCCCTCCCCACAGTCGATGGGGTCAGTGGAGATTGAATGAGGGATAGTGGTCCTGACGTAGATCGCCGTGCCCCTGCCAGTCCCTTCCAGGCGCTGAAGGTAGGCAGAGAATCCCTTAATACGTGGCTGCATTTGACGTGACAAATCGGTTAGTGTCTCCTGAAACAGGAAGACATCAACCTCATCCTGAACTGCAGCTTCAATCACTAAGTGAATTTTCCGCTGCAGCCCACAAATGTTCCACTGGAGGATCTTCAAGGGCCGCAGAGGTGGCTCACTGATTCCATCTCTGCCTGGGACTCGTCGTCCGTTGTTGGCGACTCCAGGGCCTCCTCCATCACAGACTGGAAGGACTCCTGGATGATGGCTTGAAGTTCCATTGAGTCTTTCCTGTCCAGTAGGACCACGCCCAGCATCCATGACAGGAGCTGCCTGCAGGCGCCCCTGTCCTCTGCCGACGGCAGCAGGCGACAGAGGAGCGCTGAGATGACCCCGATGGTTTTCTTCAGTCGATCCAGAAAGGATTCGACCATTACCTCTGCAGGCATTGAGCTGGACGACCCGTCGAGGTGGGGCTGGGTCACTGGGTATGTCTGGGTGGCTGTCGACACTGCAGCAGCATAAGCTGGGTGCACCCTGGGCCCGGCATGAGTGGCCATGGGCTTCCAAGTCCCCTGGCGGGGAACCTCTACCTGACGCTGGCTGCTCACAGTAGGGGCCTGTCCTTGGGAAGAGGCCTGCTGGCCGTATGGCAAGGAATGTTGGTGCCCAGCTGGGACCTGCTAGGCAGTGTGCCTGGCCTGTGGCTGTTTTTCCCAATGATTCTGCCTTCTTGGCCACCTTGCCATCTGACGCCACAGTTGACCACGCTGCTGCAAACCAGTGTCTGCCCTTTGATGCCACCGCTGGGAGCCCAGTGCTGGGAACTCGCTGGTATTGCCCTCCTGCGGTATCCGGGGAACTGTGATTGGAGCCCATGCTGACTGTTGCTGGGCAGTTCCAAGGCTGGGTGGCGTCGGGGCTGTCGGGTCGTTCCGATGACGAACCTGCTGCCAGTGCTGCACCATCACAGGACAGCTCCGGTTCCAGGCATGGTGCCTCTTTGAGCAGTTGGCACACTTGGGCTCTGGCCGAAGGGCTTCGCCAGGTGGATGTTTGAGGATGGCAATGCAGTCCTTCGAGTCGTGTGCCTTGCTGCACACACCACACTTCTTCTCTCGTTGGCAGGTGGCTGCAATATGATTGAACCCCTGGCAGTTGAAGCATTGTACTGGGCCTGACAGGTATGATCGGGTCTTGAATCTTCCCCTGACCCCAAAGTCCAGGTGCGTGGGAAGTGGACCTTTGTGGTGGATCAGCACCTGGCGGGTGGGCACCTTGTTCACCTTTGCAGTGAGTCGCTCCGCCTTGACAATATTGGGCACTTCCAAAATGGGGTCCAGTGGGAGGGGCACAGGGACGTGTAAAAGCACCCCCTTGTACACCTTCTCCGAAGCAAGCAGTTCCACCATGCTGGGATGGGTCACAACCAGCCCCTTCAACTCCTCGTAAGAGTCTTCGTCCCGAGGAATGACCAGAACCTCGTTCCTGAGAGTGAACTCGCAGCGGAACTTGAGGTGGGGGAGACCTTCCAGATACCTTACAAACCCGTAGTTGGGAACCTTGAATTTGTTGAAGGCCCTGGTTGCTTGTGCCCGAGCTGAGCGGGAACTCCTCCTTCCACGTGGAGTCAACCAGTCCCCGTCCATTGTGGAGGCCAACGCAACTGGTGTAGGGACCTGGGATGGCTCCGTCCTTGCCACTTGAGGAGCTACATCCTCCTGGCTTCCTTCCACGACCCCTATGGCCATCTGGGGGTGCAAGTCTTCTTGGGTAGGGGCTGCCGACGGACCTAGTGGCAGATTGGTAGGTACAATAGTCTCCACTGCATCCTTGGCCTTCTTGGTGGGGGCTCCCACCTGCCCCACATCGTCCTCCAATTCGTCCCCGCATTCCAAGGAACGTTTAGGCCGCTCTCCTGGATCTGTCATGGTGACTGTAGGTGTGGGGACAGAGCCAGCAGCAGAGCTGCTGCCTGTGACCTCACAGCCGCCCACACTGGGTGCAGAGCTGTGAGGCTCAGAGCCCCAGTCGGGGCCCGTAGCCACCCTCTCGTGGCTCACTGCTCTGAAGCACTGAACACAGTCCAAGGATCACCAGGAATGACGCTAATCTGTGCGTAAACTAACACAGATTTGCGAACACAACACACACTGTTCCAATCTTCGTCCAGTCGATAAGCCTTATGAATTGAAATTCTTGTGCACCTGTGCTCACTCCAGTTGTTCTACTGGCCTAACTTGATGTCCAATCGACAGTGTAGTGGTGACAATTCATGACCCTGTGACAGTATTTTTTTTTTTTTTAGCTATGTTCTTGCCGTAAGTTATTGTTGTATGTTTGGCAGCAATATCTTGCCAGCATATAGGTGCAATCCGTTTGTCAGTTAATTTGATTGAGATCCATACTGTTTCTTTATTTTTATGTTAAACTGTAATGGTTTTAAATAAAATATAAAAAAAAACATAATTACCACTTGGGTTTATTCATATATGTCAAGTTAGAATGTAAGCTACAAGTTGGTGATAACGGTCATATTATTTCAGGGTGGGGGGGGGGGCAAATTAATGTGTAATAAGTTTAAATCATTAACGGTAATACCAACTTTATTGGTAGTTGTATACGTGTGTTTTGAAATGTAATATTCACATTGTGTTTGTCTTATTTAAGGTATGTGATTTTGGTAGTCCTGTACCATCCATGTTGTAAATTATCTTTCCTCACGTGACACGTGTCATGATATTCCTAAATTGATGGGGTTAGTTTTCAATGTGTGTGTGAGTGGGCGGAGGGATGATGGGTCACCTGTGTTGCAGCACAGGTTTCTTAATAATGCATTTGTAGGTCTTGTGTAATTTGTTGCGAGTTGTATTATGGGTGATTGTCATTAAGCTTGGTCAATTATTATTGTGTTGAGGTTGTAATTTGGGAGTTTCATTTATAGCCATTTTGTGGCCTTTATTATTATACCTTTATTCCTTCTTGAATTGTGAAATGTTTTAAAAATTGGTATATAGTATAAAGTCAGGTGTTGCCTGGATTGTTATGTGTTTATATATTGTGTTATTGATGTTGTCCTTGTTCAAGTCATTTTTTAAATTTAAGTAGCAGGGGAATGTAGAATGTATTCATTGGTGGGGGTGGGGGGGGGGGGAGTGTAAGCAACAATGAGTAGGTTCCACTTTATCTATGAACCTTGTGTACTTGTGAAACAATGTACGTAGAAGCAGAGATTCGCGACCTAGCTGCCAGGGAGTGTTGACGTGCCTCGTACCTCTCTGCTGACAGTCTAGCAAGCTATCCAGTGACGTCATGGTATTCAGCTTGAGGAGGCGGGTGAATACCGTTGGTATACAGCTTGTTCGGGGGGCGATTACGCCTGAGAATGAACAAGTTTTGCTACCTAAGATTATCCGTGACACTTATGGTATTGCGGACAAGGATTTGTACGGTGTGGCATTAAATGGCACCTACCGGATATTTGTGAAACTACTCTACGAGCCAGTGTACGAGAAGCTGGTTGAGCAATTCCAAGATCTCTGCGTAGATGTGTCCCCTGAAGTGCATGTGCATATGGTGGATGTCTCTCGACAATATACGTGGGTGAAACTGGGCAATGTGCCCTTCGAGGCCGATGCAACGGATCTCTGCAGTGTTTTCAGAAGATACAGAGTGGTACACATGGCTAAACAAGGCAATAGGGTGGCTGGGGCGTATGCTGGTCTCCCAGATGGTTCGTTTACCCTTAAGATGTCTCTACACCAGGCCATACCATCGTATGTGTAGCCTTGATGACTTTCGCACACAGGTCATGGTGTCGTATGCTGGTCAACGACGGACGTGCCGTCTCTGCGGTGACTATGATCATATGGCAGCAGAGTGTGGGCAGTGAGGGCAGGCCAGAAGGCCGGCTGGTGGATCAACGAATGACGATGGGCAGGAGGCTCCCATACATGGACGAAAAGGAGATGGTGGGCACGGTCGGCTTTGGAGTGAGGAGATTGAGCCAGTGGTGGTGTGGAATCTGGAGCTGTCGTCTCTCGAGTCGCCTGCATCGCCGATGGTACAGCAGGCTTTCGGGGAGGACCAGGTGATAGTGGAAGTGGAGGACTTGGCTGCAACAATAGCATCTGTTTTGCATACCATGTTCTCATCTACGGATGTGGTCTCCCCGGCTGTGCCGACGGCCAGTGCGGAGATCGTGTCTGTGGCAGTCGAGCAGCAGGAGGCGGTTGTTGGTGCTGGTGGGGCTGGCGGGGACGTGGTGATCCCTCGTCAGAAGGCTGAGACAAAGGTGGTGGTGGAGGTTCATCGTGTGGACGATCCAGTCACAAACATGGAGGAGGACGCTGGGACGAGGAAGAGGGCGGCAGCAATGTCGGACTCTGACAACGTCCTGATGCCGGCTCAACGAACAGGGAAGAAAGCATCGGTAGATGGGGGGCGGTGCGCTAGTGGAGGTGAGCAGCAACAGCAGGTGGTGCCAGGTGGCATGGGTGTCGTGCGTGGAGAGCATGGCAAACGTTGCCCCCAGGGCCCAAGTGGGCAAGCAAAAGTAGTAGTGGGGCAGCAAGGGAGGAAACCTTAGCCAGGTGCGAGGGGGGTTTAGATAGGGGCAGGAATCATCGTGGAAGGTGTGGTGAGGTCTGCTGCTTGATGGCAGCGCCGGTTAATGGCGTGTGTGTCTGGGAGCGCCAGATAGCGTGCGCCTTGAGGGGCATGTGCCCAGTGTTAAGATGAAAGTGACTTGATATGTGCTGTTCAGATGTGTCTGCAAATTGTGGAGTATGAGTAGTGTTAGGTTCTGTTTAGAGGTGTTGCTGCCTGCGCCTGTGTGCGCCTAAGGTACGCTAGTGTGGCTGAGGTGGCGTATGCTGCTGCTGTTTACCTGGAGTTTACCTGGAGAGAGTTTCGGGGGTCAACGCCCCCGCGGCCCGGTCTGTGACCAGGCCTCCTGGTGGATCAGAGCTTGATCAACCAGGCTGTTGCTGCTGGCTGCACGCAAACCAACGTACGAGCCACAGCCCGGCTGGTCAGGAACCGACTTTAGGTGCTTGTCCAGTGCCAGCTTGAAGACTGCCAGGGGTCTGTTGGTAATCCCCCTTATGTATGCTGGGAGGCAGTTGAACAGTCTCGGGCCCCTGACACTTATTGTATGGTCTCTTAACGTGCTAATGACACCCCTGCTTTTCATTGGGGGGATGGTGCATCGTCTGCCAAGTCTTTTGCTTTCGTAGTGAGTGATTTTCGTGTGCAAGTTCGGTACTAGTCCCTCTAGGATTTTCCAGGTGTATATAATCATGTATCTCTCCCTCCTGCGTTCCAGGGAATACAGGTTTAGGAACCTCAAGCGCTCCCAGTAATTGAGGTGTTTTATCTCCGTTATGCGCGCCGTGAAAGTTCTCTGTACATTTTCTAGGTCAGCAATTTCACCTGCCTTGAAAGGTGCTGTTAGTGTGCAGCAATATTCCAGCCTAGATAGAACAAGTGACCTGAAGAGTGTCATCATGGGCTTGGCCTCCCTAGTTTTGAAGGTTCTCATTATCCATCCTGTCATTTTTCTAGCAGATGCGATTGATACAATGTTATGGTCCTTGAAGGTGAGATCCTCGGACATGATCACTTCCAGGTCTTTGACGTTGGTGTTTCGCTCTATTTTGTGGCCAGAATTTGTTTTGTACTCTGATGAAGATTTAATTTCCTCATGTTTACCATATCTGAGTAATTGAAATTTCTCATCGTTGAACTTCATATTGTTTTCTGCAGCTCACTGAAAGATTTGGTTGATGTCCGCCTGGAGCCTTGCAGTGTCTGCAATGGAAGACACTGTCATGCAGATTCGGGTGTCATCTGCAAAGGAAGACACGGTGCTGTGGCTGACATCCTTGTCTATGTCGGATATGAGGATGAGGAACAAGATGGGAGCGAGTACTGTGCCTTGTGGAACAGAGCTTTTCACCGTAGCTGCCTCGGACTTTACTCTGTTGACGTGTGTATGAATCTTGGACTATTATGTTGTATAATATTATGGGGTGGGGTCTGTATGGTGGAGGTTTGAGGAGCGTCCTTATGTTCTATGTCAAGTATTGGGTATATATTTTATACCTATGCATACACACACTGCATAAAAACACTGGTACTGTTAGTTGTGAGGGACCTGCTGTTATGAGGCCTCTTGTATGTACATGGATAGACCCTTTGTAATTACTTGAGGATATTTGTGAAATGGGTTGTGTATATACATGTACTGTATCAATGTGTTACAATGTTGTATTCTTTTTCTTTACTGTATAATTTGTATGTTTGGTTGTGAATAGGTTTGGGTGGGAAATGCAAAGGGGGGGGGGGGTGGAGGCTTTAAACACGTTTGTGTTGGGGATAATTTTTAGGAATAGGTGTCTTTTCCTGTAGTGAATTACTTATGTGTGCTACATGTCTTTTATGTTGTAGCAATGTACTGTTTGTTGTGATATATATCTAAACCATGACTGTTGTTAGTACACTGTTCAAGCAGTCTTGTGGTCGTTTAATACACTTTGTGGACAAGCATGACAACTGTTATATTAATGTATATATGCTGTGGTAAACCTGTTTGATTTAGAATAGTGGGGTAAAGGAGGGGGGTGTTGGAAGCCACACGGAGTTGTGTGTGGTTCATTAGGTGATGGAAGGTTATCACATCTGTTGCCGGATAGGTCTTGTATTATTTTATTTATTAACTGTTCTGTACTGTTTTAAATAAAATATAAGAAAAAACATTTGTCCTGTTTCCTGACGAACCTTACCTAACCTAACCTATAAGAAAAAAAAAACGTAGAAGCAGTCTGTAGGTTGTGTTAAGTTTATTTTAATGTCTTTATGTATGTGCTTATTCAGTAGATTGTGTAGTGAATGTTTTTTGTTCATCACCAGTGTCAATGTTACATACTGATATATGTACCTATATATATTTGTACATGAAGTTTTAAATAAAATATAAAAAAAAAAATTTTCACCCAGCTGTTGGTGAGTGTGGAGGCCGAGCGAGCGGCTGGTGCCTCTGGTGTCTGTTTTGAGAAGTTTAATTTTCTCAAGATGGCGGAGCGCAGGCGAAGAGTCATCATTGTCTGTGTGGAATTGTTGACAGGTGCAATATACCAGGACACCGCTGACGTTATTCTGCCTCTTGTAATAAGAGATACGTATGGAAGCCCAAGTGAGGACTTTTTGTTTTTGTTTTTTTTTGATGATATATCTATTTACATTAGAATACTACACTGAAGTGTAATGATATGCCTAAGAATATACTAGTAATAGTCTCATCAAAAATTTTTAACAATATGAAAAATGAATACTTAACAGCAGTAGGCTGTTATCCTGTTTTATGTGATAGTTACATAGTTACACGCATAAATAAACCGGTATTTGAATATGTATAATTGCACATATAAACACATGTCAACACCTAAATAATGAACAACTGCACAAATGTAGTGGTACATAGGAGTACGTCCAACACGTTCAACACATGTACGAAGGATGGTGTACTATTATTAACATTAAGATATTAACATTAAGTGAAAAAGGCAATAGTTAAAAGAATTTTGTCTCAGACCGGCCCACGGGGGCGTTGACCCCCGAAACCCTCTTCGGCTATATGCATTTACAGACTCGCATGAATACATACATACATACACGTATGAATGTATGCATATTCATATATGTATATATACGCACACACACATGTAAAATGCATATACGAACAACTTGGGCAACACTAATGTGTTGTCAAATTAACGATGAAACATAATATTATCAAACACTTTATAGTAGTTTTTTTTATATATTTTATTTAAAATAATTGCTGAAATACAAATAGAGGTATAAACGTATAGTACAAAGGGTACTATGATATAGATATTAACAAGAATCTCCGACCTTTACCACCCCAGGACAGATAATAAACACACTATACATAATGGCGGTATTACAACGCTTAACAACACAACCCACAACATATCTTACAGCACCAGGTGTTATATAAAGTATTGATGTTTTCGGTAATAAACATATTAAACTAACTAACTGTTGTCGGTACTAACACAAACAGCTGACGCTGCTCCCCCCCCCACACACATATATCCACCTTCACCAGCCAGAAGAATCACAACATTAATTAAATATTCATCTAGTAACATATCCTGAAGTCGGTAATAACTGAAGTAATAAGTATTTACCAGCATTGGCGGTATTACCTGGAGTTTACCTGGAGAGAGTTTCGGGGGTCAACGCCCCCGCGGCCCGGTCTGTGACCAGGCCTCCTGGTGGATCAGAGCCTGATCAACCAGGCTGTTGCTGCTGGCTGCACGCAAACCAACGTACGAGCCACAGCCCGGCTGATCAGGAACTGACTTTAGGTGCTTGTCCAGTGCCAGCTTGAAGACTGCCAGGGGTCTGTTGGTAATCCCCCTTATGTGTGCTGGGAGGCAGTTGAACAGTCTCGGGCCCCTGACACTTATTGTATGGTCTCTTAACGTGCTAGTGACACCCCTGCTTTTCATTAGGGGGATGTTGCATCGTCTGCCAAGTCTTTTGATTTCGTAGTGAGTGATTTTCGTGTGCAAGTTCGGTACTAGGTATAGGAACACCAAAGTCACACAACATACAAATAACATACCACAAATCCCTAAACATATGTACACCTGTACAGGTAGTGTACAATACACCTGCAAGTGATAAACATCAACAATAACTTTGCTACTATGAAGTACAAGTTCCATTACAACATTGCTCAAGTTCAATTTATGGACATTTATAGTGCTATTTAAAACAGTACATACAACATAATATATTAATATGAAATAAGTAACGAAAATATCTTTTTATATATATATTTTATTTAAAAAACTTTACAGCTTAATATAAAATAAAAAGATATAAAATAAGTACAGTAGGATCCTCAATCCTACAGAACATACACTAACAAAATATAACAACACATTGTAACTGACACATTATTATTATTATAATCAAAAAAGAAGCGCTAAGCCACAAGGGCTATTCAGCGCTGCTGTAACTGACACAAAACAGGTCACCCATATACACTCACAAATATTTCCATATAACATACTTAACAATAAGAAAAAAGAAAAAAAGGGTGATCCGACCCCTAACCTCATTATAAACCTTAGCAAACATAACTTACAGGTGATCACATTAACAGGCCCAAATGTAAATGAAATTATATAAACCTCCATTGAAACTAAACCTTTTAGGTTTATATAGTTAAGATAATATAACTGTAACAAAGGTTGACAACCTTCACATTAGTCAATAAGAGGAATGACCTACATCATAATCTCATTAAAACAAGTACATGATCTTCCACAACTAACAACCTATACAAGAAAATTACCTAAAAACTTACATACGCCTCACTACAATCCCTCTTTAGTCATTGACAAATAATGAAAATCTTAACCATCCACTTATACTTAATAAATATTAATCAGCGTCTTCCACAGGATGAGCACATTATATATATAAAGTAAACAGATAAAACCCCATTTGTCAGGGTAATGCGTGATGGACAACCACAATATACCAAACATAACCCCAAAAGGTGTTTATCCTAACATAAACCGCCATAACACATTTCATAAATAACAACAACTTAACACATCAAAACGTGACACACATATCTCAAAACAAAATAACATTAAAAAGAATGGGTAAACTTGAGCCTATTTCACAATAAACCTAACAATGACATAACGTACAGATAACACTCAGTACCAGGGTCAAAATATGAAGTATATAAACATCCATTGAAACCAAGACTTTCAGGTATATATATATATATATATATATATATATATATATATATATATATATATATATATATATATATATATATATATATATATATATATAATGTTACATAATATTACTGTGACAAAGGTTCAATTCAAATGAAAGAATGTTCACTATAAAATATATCCGTTAATCACAACCTCCACATTAGTCATTTAAACGAGTGATCTACATCATAATTCCGTTAACACAAGTATATATACTCTTTCCCAACTAACCCCCGATACAGGAAAATTCTCTAAAACATACATACGTTCCCCATTACAAAACTTTAATGAGTCATTACAAATTTATGTAAGTCTTTATTAGCCTTTCAGTCCTCATCAACAGGAGGAGCACATTATATTGCGATACGAATATCGCACATGAAACATGCCCAATAAAGGCTATATACGTACAATCTACATAGACCCAAAAGCTCCTGCAAGCTCTTACACCGATAATCTTAACACCATTCACACTTAATATATTAAGAAGGTCATGACGACCCTGACACATCAAACACAGAATTCTCCATATGTTACTACATAATTAATTGATTTTATCACCTTTGCTTTCTGTACCCACTGGCATGCTACATACACTTATGCCACACATCTACAACTTCTATACCCATACATTTCACTCTCACCCCCCTCCCCAAGGAGGCGACCCCGCTGTGTCTCCCTGACTTCCCTCTTCTCATATGTAATCCCCAAACCCCCACCCCTTACTCACTCAGCCCAAGTCGCAGATTCATGAGAAACCCTAACGTTAACATTCTATAACCTTCCGAAAAATCCTTCGCCCACCTCCTCCCATACAGTTCTCTGTTACGACACATCATAAGATATAACGCTAGTATCCGTCTCCGCACCTCACAAACCCCACTCCCCCTCATCACTCACGATATATATATATATATATATATATATATATATATATATATATATATATATATATATATATATATATATATATATATATATATATATATATATATATATATATAATCCACCATTATATAATCCAAAGCTCTTGTGACACCCTTGTCGAACCCTCCCACGTCTAGGCTTAGTGCACGCAGAACCAACACCCCTCGGCCCCCCACCATCTGTACCACCCTACTTAAGTGCAGAGATAAATGGGGTGGAGGATGTGGTGATGTGGGATGGTGTGGCTAAAGAACGGATTAAGCAATATTATGTAAGAGAAGGGAAACGCATCAGTTCTTTAAAATATGGGCTTGCCAACTCTTTGGAGGACAGGTTATGGGGATGTTATGCGAGGGGGGGGGGGGTGGCGGTCACTTATCCTGTGGATGATATTATGACAATTAAGGGGAGGCTGCGCGAAGTACAGGATGAGAGGTTCCAAGCGGTGTGGGTACAGGCAGGGGTGGAAGAGGTGTTAACAATGGTGTTGAGGGTGGCAAGATTAGGGTGGGAGATGACACAAGTCGTGTCGTCAGCAAAGAGAATGGGTTTCAGGTGTTGGGATATGTTTGGAAGATCATTGATGTAATGTAAATGAGGAAGAGCAGGGGTCCTGTTATATGAAATGTGTATAAAAAGACCTATTTTTTGTTCTTTTACAGGATGCTCAGAATTTCCAAAGAAGCTCACAGAGAAGGTAAAGAAAGCATGGGAGAGTTTTGGCTTTTTTTTTTTTTTGTTTATTCGCCGGTATTCTCACGGTTTTCTGGGCAACAACAAGACTGACAATTATGTGGAACTTTTTGAGACCATAGTAAAAATGTATAGTCAGATGGGCTGCAGGATGTCCCTTGAGGTCCATATCCTTGATGCTCATCTCGACAATTTTAAGGAGAATATGTGAGCATACTCAGAGAAGGAGAGCTCTTCGACAAAGATATAGTGGACTTTGAACTCAGATATCAGGGATCTTATAATGAAAACATGGTATGAGACTACATTTGGGGGCTTAAACGGGAATGTGATTTGTTCCTCGCTCACACATCTAAAAAAATAACTGCTCATTTTTATTGTTGTTTTTGATTTGCTGGTACTCTATCAGCCTGGCTTCTTGATTTAGTAGAGTCTGAGACTTATATCTCTCATGGAAGGAGGCACAAGTACCTTCTCATCTTCCAGGACCAATTGTCTTCACAGGCCAAGCCCCATTCCCCATCTTCACAGGGCTCGTAGGGAGAAGCTAGGCCTCTGGTCTGCCATCTTTCCATCTTGTCATCATTCCCATGGGCACCAAGGGGGGCCCGTGTTAATGGAAGCCCAGTGAGCTGGAAGCTCTGGTACTTTCCCTGTGCTAGGAGGGCTCTCTCTCTCTCTCTCTCTCTCTCATTTAAAGAGTAGGAAAATAATAGTTGCCAGGAACAAAAATTGTGTTAAATAGTGATCAGCAAAATGTAGCCATAGCTAGTTACTTATGGGGAAGGGGAAATTCAAGAAAATCACGTTATTTTTCAGTCTTTACATGCGATATGGGTTATTTTGTATAGCTACACTGTGCTACACAAAATTTTCTCTAGTGGTATTGATCTAGGGATCAGAGAGAACGTAAAAATAATAGTCCGAATAACTACTGCGGATTTCAGATATATAAAGGGAGCATCTCTCTCTTTCTAGTTTACATCTTCTCTTTCATTTTTCTTAATGGAATGTGCCTTGAGAAGATCTCAAAAACCACAGTTTATTTTTTCTAAGCAATGGTTCCGATCTGTGTTTAGAATATCTTCTCAGCTTGTTTCATTTTTTGCATTGTTTGCTTGCTCCCATTGTATGTTTTTGTTATTGAAATTGAATTTTGAGAAGACTCCCTCATGACTGATCACTTTTTGCTGGTCAGGAGCCCTGTGCATACATGTCTGTACTTCTATTATGTTGTGATCTGAGTGTATAGTCTTTGATGTTATATTTCGTATCAGGTCGTCGTTGTAAGTGAAGATGAGGCCCAGCGTATTTTCTAGTCTTGTAGGCTCAAATATTTGCTGGTTGAAGGTGAATTTGGTGCAGGGATTTAATAGCTCATTTGTGTGTGAATTTTCATCTGAGCTGCGTCCTGGCGTGATCTCTGCTAAAACATTATTTGCTACACGCCTCCTTTTTAGGTGTCTCAAGTTGAAATCTAGTAGAAAGATGTTTGGGATAGGAGTTAGGAGATTCTCCAGACAGTGGTCAATTTTCAAAAGCTGCTACCGGAAATTCTGCGAAGTTGCATCTGGAGGCTTGTATACAACCTCATTGATAAGGTTTTTGCTTTCAGTCTTTACCGCCAAAACTTCAACTTCCGGGTTCAAACGTATTCGTTGAAAACAAGGTATCCTCTGCTCGGATTCATAAGCTGACCGGGTTTTACGTGCCCTCACCCCTCAAGGAAGGTTCCTTGATGTTGGTGAGGGGCTCTTGATTTAGGGAATTGGATCTGTGCTCAAGTTCCCCGAATTAAGCCTGAATGCCTTAAACATCCCCCCGCAGGCACTGTATAATCCTCCGGGTTTAGCGCTTCCTTGATTATAATAATAATAATACGTGCCCTCATCAAACACCCAAACAATAACTACAACAAATTAATACAATGCAAATAGACAGATGTACTTTTAAGGTGGTTATTAGTAAAAAATATACAGTGATCCGCTAACCGGATTCGCCTGGATTTGTCCAAGAAATAAGTGAACAAAGGACTGGATTCAAACAGATTCCTTGGAAATGAGGTATCCTCTGACCGGATTCAAAAGCTGATAAGTTTTTACGCTCCCTATTGGTATTTGCATGTGTATGTGTGTATGTATATGTATATACATCTATATATTTATGTACGTACATATATGTACATTAATCTGTGTTGTTTTGGAGCAGAGGCCAGTGAGTGCCCCCATCCCCCACTGGACTCAAGATTTCCTGTCAAATTATTCCATTCAGTTTGTCTAGAATGAAAATCTATTAACACAACACTTTCGGTGTCTTATGAATATCGTTCTATAGAAATTTACTCGTTCCCTACCAAGGTTTGGATGCCTGTAAATCAATCCCAAGATTAGTTTTTCTCGTTCCTCAAGAAACTGTAGCCAAAGAGATTCAGTGCCCGTCACTTCTAATTTTATATTATGTGTAATACAACAATATAAATTATCTCTCATATATATATCACTGTTCCACCAGCCTTCCTATTCACCATATCGATGTGGAACAATTTATACCTTTTGTATGTGGCATTCAGAAGGTATTTCTCGATCTTTCAGGTTGACCCAGGTATCTATTATAGTAATATTAACGCTTCCTGCACAAGCAATTAATCTTATCTCATCTATCCTCATCCTTCACTTCTGTCTGACTTCCTGTCCACATATGTACCTTGGTTCTGTACTTCATTGTTTTATTGTTGATTTTCTTGATTCGCCGGTATTCTCCTGGTCCAGGTCTTTTCCAGATGGTGACCCGGCCTTGGCTCCCTGTCTTGGGAGTGTCTTGAGACCTATGTCTGCCATGGGAGGAGGTACAAGGACCCCCTCATCATCTGGGACCAACTGTCCCCAGGCCTTATCCCCATTCCCCGCCCTTACGAGGCTCGTAGGGAGAAAGTAGGCCTCTGGTCTGCCATCTGCCCGCCCCAGGGGGACTCGTGTGCATGGCAGTCTTGTTAGCTGCAGGTGGTACCAAGCTCTGGATATGGAACCTTCCCCGCCCTAAGAGGGCTCGTGGGACTGGTGTATGCTCGGTTTAGTAGTGTTGTTATCTTATTATTTAAACGTTAAAGTTTGGAACAGCTAAGTAACTCAGTTGTATAAAAATCAGTTAAACTAGCACAAGATATTCGAGGAATAAGATAAACTGAGATATTACATTAACATTAGAGGATCAGTTCACAGTAACGAGTCATTTTGCTTGACTCTATTGTGCTTTGAATGATTAATAATATATCATTTATTATACAAAATAATTTAAAAAATTGTCAATTATACGGATTATGTTGTAATGAAAACAAAGAATAGTAAATATTAGTGATATAGAAAACACATTTTGTGGGGGTATCTATAATAATTATAGTTTTTATTTTATATACCTTTACTTTACATAAAAAGTCTTTAGAAATTTATTTTAAAATGGTACAAAGTAATAAAAAAAATATATATTGCTTTGGCTTTTTATAGGAAAATTTACTTTATGATTTTACTTAAAAACATTTGCATAAGAATCTGCGATTATTATTACGTAGGTTTAAAAGTTGTTTATATTTTTCTTAATTTCCTTTCATTTTATATTTTAAGGTAATTAATGAAATGATTTTTTACAAACCCTTGTTGTTATAACAATGGGTTATAGGCGTAGGGCAAAATCCCTAACTCGGTTATTTACCGTCCGATTTTGTTCAGTTTTGGTACACAAGACAAAGTGTTCTCACTCTTTCTTGAAAATATTTATCAAAAATATACCTCAAACAACAACTGAGAAAAGACTGATTTACTGAAATTGCCCTTGGGCAATACTTCATTCTTATATGGGACTACGTAAGGTGGTTTTGACACTTGGTGCCGAGAGTACAATGCTAATACTTATTTTGACCGATTGTTCCCTCTAAAAATACCTTACCGTTATTTCACAAAAAAATAAAGTTTGTTAGTTCTGGAATATTGCAAAAAAATCTGCCCTTTACTCCCACATAACTCCCAAAGTATTTGGAATATTTTCAAAAACTAATCGGCGAAAATAAGAGAAATCATTATTCTACAATGTCTGTGCATATTATTCCATTTAATTAAGTAATAAAGGAATTATTTGTTGCCCTAGGTGAATAAGTTACTTCCGAGATATCGGCCGGGAATGCCGGCCGGCCCCCCGTCTCAAAAAAAAAAAAAAATTTTTCGCGAAAATCGCGTTTGTTTGGGTGTATTTCTTAGTAAACTGATGTTCTAGTGCAGTTATCCTCTTCAAAACACCGTTTTCTCTTACTCAGAGACTAAAGAATGGGACATGGAGAGGAGTAGCTCAATATTTATGGAAATATTCCCGATAATCTTTCGTCATATTATGGCCTATTTTATTCAGCCTAGAGTATATAACATGTTTGTATGTTATTTAGAGTGTTTATTATATCATATTAGATCAATTCTGATAGACAAATAAGCCGTAAAGTTGATATATAAGCTGATATAAGCGTAATAATGGGTGATTCCTGGCTGGCACCTGGAGCAGTGGAACACTGCCGAGCGTTCCCATCTGGTTCCCGGCAGTCACTAAGTCTCGGGATAAGTCCCGCCTACTGTTTTATGATGCCAAATAGTCAGTTATTATATTAGAAAGAATAATGCAAGAAAAGGCGATAAAAAACAAGAAAATAACTCCAAAAAATATATAGGCCGTGAGCAGACTCGGTACCAACATCGCCGTCACCATACCTGATATAAATGACTATAATTTCTTGTAGAAACGTCGTAGAACATTCATTCTGGTACCATTGTGTTGCCAAAGAGTTGAGCTTTTTTTCAGTATATATAACTCAATATCCATATTTTTTCGATTTTTCGGTGAGCGCGCGCGGCAAATTGCCCTACAGCCCCCTTAACGTGCCATGGTAGTTTAAGAAACTCATTTGCTGCCTGACCATGGTGGAGTGCGGTTGTGCTCTGCACCCCTCTGCTGTTTTTCAATTCAATTCAGTTCAAAGTTTATTCTCTATAAGGATTACAATGCTGAGTTTACAGAAATTTGGTTATTGTTTGGTTTACATGTAGTAAAATTGTGATT
The DNA here is from genome assembly GCF_038502225.1 of Cherax quadricarinatus. Taxonomy (NCBI): domain Eukaryota; kingdom Metazoa; phylum Arthropoda; class Malacostraca; order Decapoda; family Parastacidae; genus Cherax; species Cherax quadricarinatus. The sequence goes on from NW_027195045.1 coordinate 647,439, forward strand.
ACAGAGTGTACCACTAGAACGCTTAGCATGGCTAGGCATTTCGGGCATACTTAGTTTTATTCTTAATTGTAAAATATTACAAATTATGAGGTAAGTTGGTATTATGGCTAAGTGACTAAATACTAGTGTGGAAAATTTTTTGATTTTCCGAAACTATAGTGCCTAATAGGTGTTTAATGTGTCTATATGGGTCAAAAATGTATTTGAAAATAAGAGTAGAACCAAGAGTTCCCTTTGCGCATGCGCGGATGTGTGGGGGGAGAGGCGCGGATTTTTTTGAATGGTGGTGAGGAAGCGGGGAAAACATGGAACCACGAAATTGACATTCACGGTGGCCTAAGGATTAATATAGGCCTCATTTCATAATAAGAAGTGTCGTAACTGTTCCTGGTGGAGAGTGAGGGAACGTGATTTACGGGACTACGATCTTAATGGAGTGACCTCTAGTTTGTATAATAGTTATGAGACGTTAAATCGTCTTGTGAATAGTAATGTAATCAGTGATAATAACATTGAGTTAAGAGAATGCGGGATGTGAAATAGAGCGCCTTGCTCCGAGTGAACGTGTGACTCTCGTAACGGGGATAATGGAGATTTATAGAATCACGACTTCTAACCGGGACAAACCGACGGATACCTCGTCCTGCCGGAATGAGAACCGTGTCGGTGTAGCAGGACATCGAAACTGAGATGGTGAATGGAAGAAATAAGGAGTATCAATCACCCACAGTTAAGTAACCCTTCTAGTTATAACAAACTTATGCTGGCCAGTAGTGTTATGTTATAATTAGATAGGTTATGAGTGATCCAGCTACCTCAAGTGATCACCAGAGAACATCTGGTAAGTGGTGGGATTATGTACAAATGTTTTCCTTGATGGATGTATCCAGGTGTATCCTACCCCCCTCCCCTTCATTCAGCTAAACTAATATAATCTATACAGTCCACAATTAATTAGTAGCACCGTACTTGTGGGTGCTACCCAATCCATACTGGTCTCGGATAGATATGGATAAGATTGTGAGGTCGAGGGGACCACTTGGTGCGACCAGGGGTGGTTAAGTTTTCTCACATGTCTACACGGGGTGACTACGGTAAACAATATGATTGTCTCCCAATGAGATTACTGGTATGTATATAATGTTGAGGTACATACAGGTAAGCACCCTAGAAAATTTTCCATATCTGCCCGTTGGTCCTTCGAGAACCGGGTGCAATCAGTGAAAAAATTAATTGAATTAATTACTTAATAATTAAGTGACTGATTGAAGGAAGTGGGTGTAGGGTGCACAAGTTTAATCGATCGTGTGATGGATGACAATTAGCCCAATTAATTGCTAGCACATGTGTGGCTAGGATTTATACAAGAGTAAAGTGCAAGAATTACTCTTATAAGGCGCCTACTTAAGTTGTATAATCAGTGATTAATAATTCTCTAACCATGACTGGATCTAATGGAGTTAATGTGGCTGACAAGTCCGTGAATTTTAGAGTAATGAAAGCATCATTACAGGCTATTAAAAGCCATGTGACGAAGGCATTTGATTTAGTGAATCAAAGAACCGTGAACCCTAATGAATTAAAGTTATATTTAGATGCTTTAGAGAGTAGATTTGATTGGTACAAATTGTGGTTTAAAGACTGTGAAAGAGATCTGCTGGAGAATTGTGCAGATGGAATGGAAATGAATGTTTTAATTAATCAACATTACGAATTGGAAGAAAAACTGTCTTGTAAAAGTAAGGCTTTGAATAAATTAAAGGGTGTAAGCCAGGCAGTTGATCAACCTATTAATGCAAAGGGTGGGTTTGCCAAAACCTCCATAGTACGGTCTGGAGGAAATCAGACTAGGTCGGCAGGAATTAATTGTTCAATTGCAGACCAGCCAGCCAAACAGTTCTAAGGATATAACACATAATGACGCTGAAGTATCTGTCAAGTCTCAAAAGGGAAAATTAATCCCAGTGGTAATAATCATAGTTAAGAGTTAAATAGGCACATATCAAGTCAGGAATCAGTAATAGTGGTTCCTCACATCAAGGTAAGAGGAATAAGTACCTCGGTAAGTGTAACCCGGTTAATAAGAGGTCAGGCAAGGAAAGGAGAGACTGCCTCTTCTGCCAGGGTACTCATTTCACTAAAAATTGTAATGCCTGTAATTCATGGGATATTAAAGTGGAAAGAATGAAAGAACTTGACAGATTTATCAGATGTCTAGACAATCATAATGTAAAGGATTGTCATACCAAATTGAACAGTTGCTATCAATGCAACAAGGGAAGGCACCATACAGTTATGTGCAGGGTTGTATGTGATTCTTATAATAATGGTGACAATAATGATAATGTTAATAACCCTGACACTACAGTGACTGATGTAAAGGTTGCAGCTAATGGCAATAATGATGGCCTAGCTGAGGTAGCCTTGCCGGTGTTGGATGTAAAAATTCAGGATAAAGGGCATAAACCCAAAACCGTTCGGTGTCACTCTCCTCAACACTGGTACGGGCCATGTAATATATGGCAGACTACCGCCTAGTAATAATGACTAGAGGAAGTAGTGAATACGGTCACGGTGTCTTACTCATGAAAGGTCAACCCAGTACAAGTATTCTTCTATCGAGAATGATGTTGAACCAGTCTAATTTGTGGGAGCTGTACAGCATAGGGATTAATGTAAATGAGGAAAGTCCAAATGATTCCTTTACTCAGGAACAATACCTGAAGGATGTTAAATGTGAATCTGGACATTACTGGGTGCGACTTCCGTGGAAGCTTGACCGTCCAGAATTACCTACTAATTATAGGATGGCGTATGGACAGTTAAAGGGCCCAGCTCTGCGAACTGAGCAAGACACCAAAATTGTTGACTGCTTATAATGATATAATTAATAAGCAGTTAAATAATAAATTGTTCTTACTTCAGGCGACGATAAATGCACACCTTAAATGCACAGGCGGTCCACTGAGCGAAGTAATTGGGTAAATAATCTTATGTGGACAATTTCCGGGTGTGACGTCAACTGAAGAGGAACTAATGAGGATATGTGAAGGGGTTAATGAAATAATGAAGAAATGTGCTGGGACTGACTTGGGATACTGAGAGACTTGTTATTGTTAAAGTCTCAAAATTCCAGTATGCCCAATAAATTAATCCAGGGAGCATAGGCTTATGCCCCTGAGAGAATGGAACACTAATTAGTCCATTTTGAGGGATCAATAAATATAGATGGCCATGGAGTTGGTGCCTATATGCAGTAATGTGCTGGGGCTGACTTGGGATACTGAGAGACTTGTTATTGTTAAAGTCTCAAAATTCCAGTATGCCCAATAAATTAATCCAGGGAGCATAGGCTTATGCCCCTGAGAGAATGGAACACTAATTAGTCCATTTTGAGGGATCAATAAATATAGATGGCCATGGAGTTGGTGCCTATATGCAGTAATGTGCTGGGGCTGACTTGGGATACTGAGAGACTGGTTATTGTTAAAGTCTCAAAATTCCAGTATGCCCAATAAATTAATCCAGGGAGCATAGGCTTATGCCCCTGAGAGAATGGAACACTAATTAGTCCATTTTGAGGGTTCAATAAATATGGATGGCCATGGAGTTGGTGCCTATATGCAGTAATGTGCTGGGGCTGACTTGGGATACTGAGAGAGACTTGTTATTGTTAAAGTCTCATAATTCCAGTATGCCCAATAAATTAATCCAGGGAGCATAGGCTTATGCCCCTGAGAGAATGGAACACTAATTAGTCCATTTGAGGGTTCAATAAATATGGGTGGCCAGTGAAGATGGGAAAATTGTACTCCACATTATGTAAGTCGTCTAGCAACGACCTCCGCCCGGCCGCAGTGTGGAAAATTTTTTGATTTTCCGAAACTATAGTGCCTAATAGGTGTTTAATGTGTCTATATGGGTCAAAAATGTATTTGAAAATAAGAGTAGAACCAAGAGTTCCCTTTGCGCATGCGCGGATGTGTGGGGGGAGAGGCGCGGATTTTTTTGAATGGTGGTGAGGAAGCGGGGAAAACATGGAACCACGAAATTGACATTCACGGTGGCCTAAGGATTAATATAGGCCTCATTTCATAATAAGAAGTGTCGTAACTGTTCCTGGTGGAGAGTGAGGGAACGTGATTTACGGGACTACGATCTTAATGGAGTGACCTCTAGTTTGTATAATAGTTATGAGACGTTAAATCGTCTTGTGAATAGTAATGTAATCAGTGATAATAACATTGAGTTAAGAGAATGCGGGATGTGAAATAGAGCGCCTTGCTCCGAGTGAACGTGTGACTCTCGTACCGGGGATAATGGAGATTTATAGAATCACGACTTCTAACCGGGACAAACCGACGGATACCTCGTCCTGCCAGAATGAGAACCGTGTCGGTGTAGCAGGACATCGAAACTGAGATGGTGAATGGAAGAAATAAGGAGTATCAATCACCCTCAGTTAAGTAACCCTTCTAGTTATAACAAACTTATGCTGGCCAGTAGTGTTATGTTATAATTAGATAGGTTATGAGTGATCCAGCTACCTCAAGTGATCACCAGAGAACATCTGGTAAGTGGTGGGATTATGTACAAATGTTTTCCTTGATGGATGTATCCAGGTGTATCCTACCCCCCTCCCCTTCATTCAGCTAAACTAATATAATCTATACAGTCCACAATTAATTAGTAGCACCGTACTTGTGGGTGCTACCCAATCCATACTGGTCTCGGATAGATATGGATAAGATTGTGAGGTCGAGGGGACCACTTGGTGCGACCAGGGGTGGTTAAGTTTTCTCACATGTCTACACGGGGTGACTACGGTAAACAATATGATTGTCTCCCAATGAGATTACTGGTATGTATATAATGTTGAGGTACATACAGGTAAGCACCCTAGAAAATTTTCCATAACTAGTTTATGAGTTTAGCAATGTGAATGCTTTTGTTTTGGCACAGTATATAGTTTCAGTATTGGAGTATCACAGGATTAATTATTTTAAGACTGAGATTAATATTTCTGTTTATGGTCAAATGGGTGAGTGAGTGTAAGTGTGAACCACCAGGTGGTATTCGTGTAGTTAGTTGACGGGGTGTATCAGGGAGATAAGATGTTTTCTAATGGTAGTTTTGAAGGTGATGAATGTGTCTGCAGTTCTAGAGTTCTCAGGTAGGTATTCCAGATTTTAGGGCCTTTGACATACATTGAATTTTTGTAAAGGTTTAGTCGTAGAGATGTTTGTGTCTGGTGTTATGCCTGTGGGTTCTGTCACAACTATCAAGAAAGCGTTTTAGGTCAAGGTTGATATTAGAGTTTAAGGCCCTGTAGATATAGATTGCACAGTAGTAAGTGTGGATGTACTGAACTGGGAGTAAGTTTAGATCTTTGAAGAGTGGGGGGGGTGTGCTGCCAGGGATGGGATTTAGTGATTATTCTTACTGCAGCTTTTTGTTGGGTTATTATTGGCTTTAGGTGTGTTGCTGCAGTTGATCCCCAAGCACAAATAGCATAGGTGAGGTATGGATAAATAAGTGAGTGGTATAGTGTGAGAAGGGCATTTTGCGGCATGTAGTATCGTATCTGGAGTTTACCTGGAGTTTACCTGGAGAGAGTTTCGGGGGTCAATGCCCCCGCGGCCCGGTCTGTGACCAGGCCTCCTGGTGGATCAGCGCCTGATCAACCAGGCTGTTGCTGCTGGCTGCACGCAAACCAACGTACGAGCCACAGCCCGGCTGATCAGGAACTGACTTTAGGTGCTTGTCCAGTGCCAGCTTGAAGACTGCCAGGGGTCTGTTGGTAATCCCCCTTATGTGTGCTGGGAGGCAGTTGAACAGTCTCGGGCCCCTGACACTTATTGTATGGTCTCTTAACGTGCTAGTGACACCCCTGCTTTTCATTGGGGGGATGGTGCATCGTCTGCCAAGTCTTTTGCTTTCGTAGTGAGTGATTTTCGTGTGCAAGTTCGGTACTAGTCCCTCTAGGATTTTCCAGGTGTATATAATCATGTATCTCTCCCTCCTGCGTTCCAGGGAATACAGGTTTAGAAACCTCAAGCGCTCCCAGTAATTGAGGTGTTTTATCTCCGTTATGCGCGCCGTGAAAGTTCTCTGTACATTTTCTAGGTCGGCAATTTCACCTGCCTTGAAAGGTGCTGTTAGAGTGCAGCAATATTCCAGCCTAGATAGAACAAGTGACCTGAAGAGTGTCATCATGGGCTTGGCCTCCCTAGTTTTGAAGGTTCTCATTATCCATCCTGTCATTTTTCTAGCAGATGCGATTGATACAATGTTATGGTCCTTGAAGGTGAGATCCTCCGACATAATCACTCCCAGGTCTTTGACGTTGGTGTTTCGCTCTATTTTGTGGCCAGAATTTGTTTTGTACTCTGATGAAGATTTAATTTCTTCATGTTTACCATATCTGAGTAATTGAAATTTCTCATCGTTGAACTTCATATTGTTTTCTGAAGCCCACTGAAAGATTTCGTTGATGTCCGCCTGGAGCCTTGCAGTGTCTGCAATGGAAGACACTGTCATGCAGATTCGGGTGTCATCTGCAAAGGAAGACACGGTGCTGTGGCTGACATCCTTGTCTTTGTCGGATATGAGGATGAGGAACAAGATGGGAGCTAGTACTGTGCCTTGTGGAACAGAGCTTTTCACCGTAGCTGCCTCGGACTTTACTCAGTTGACGACTACTCTCTGTGTTCTGTTAGTGAGGAAATTATAGATCCATCGACCGACTTTTCCTGTTATTCCTTTAGCGCGCATTTTGTGCGCTATTACGCCATGGTCACACTTGTCGAAGGCTTTTGCAAAGTCTGTATATATTACATCAGCATTCTTTTTGTCTTCTAGTGCATTTAGGACCTTGTCGTAGTGATCCAGTAGTTGAGACAGACAGGAGCGACCTGTTCTAAACCCATGTTGCCCTGGGTTGTGTAACTGATGGGTTTCTAGATGGGTGGTGATCTTGCTTCTTAGGACCCTTTCAAAGATTTTTATGATATGGGATGTTAGTGCTATTGGTCTGTAGTTCTTTGCTGTTGCTTTACTGCCCCCTTTGTGGAGTGGGGCTATGTCTGTTGTTTTTAGTAACTGAGGGACGACCCCCGTGTCCATGCTCCCTCTCCATAGGATGGAAAAGGCTCGTGATAGGGGCTTCTTGCAGTTCTTGATGAACACAGAGTTCCATGAGTCTGGCCCTGGGGCAGAGTGCATGGGCATGTCATTTATCGCCTGTTCGAAGTCATTTGGCGTCAGGATAACATCGGATAGGCTTGTGTTAATCAAATTTTGTGGCTCTCTCATAAAAAATTAATTTTGATCTTCGACTCTCAGTCTGGTTAGCGGCTTGCTAAAAACTGAGTCATATTGGGACTTGAGTAGCTCACTCATTTCCTTGCTGTCATCTGTGTAGGACCCATCTTGTTTAAGTAGGGGCCCAATACTGGGCGTTGTTCTCGATTTTGATTTGGCATAGGAGAAGAAATACTTTGGGTTTCTTTCGATTTCATTTATACCTTTTAGTTCTTCCCGCAATTCCTGACTCCTAAAGGATTCTTTTAGCTTAAGTTCGATGCTTGCTATTTCTCTGACCAGTGTCTCCCTACGCATTTCAGATATATTGACCTCTTTTAGCCGCTCTGTTATTCTTTTCCGTCGCCTGTAAAGGGAGCGCCTGTCTCTTTCTATTTTACATCTACTCCTCCTTTTTCTTAGAGGAATAAGCCTTGTGCATACATCGAGTGCCACCGAGTTAATCTGTTCTAGGCATAAGTTTGGGTCTGTGTTGCTTAGTATATCTTCCCAGCTTATATCGGTTAGGACTTGGTTTACTTGGTCCCACTTTATGTTTTTGTTATTGAAGTTGAATTTGGTGAATGCTCCCTCGTGACTAGTCTCATTTTGTCGGTCTGGGGCTCCTCGCATACATGTCTGAACCTCAATTATGTTGTGATCTGAGTATATTGTTTTTGATATGGTGACATTTCTTATCAGATCATCATTGTTAGTGAATATGAGGTCTAGTGTATTCTCCAGTCTAGTAGGCTCTATTATTTGCTGGTTTAAATTGAATTTTGTGCAGAGATTTAAAAGCTCGTGTGAGTGTGAGTTTTCATCAGAGCTGCCTCCTGGTGTTATTACTGCAACAATATTATTTGCTATGTTCCTCCATTTTAGGTGCCTTAAGTTGAAATCCCCCAGGAGCAAGATGTTTACCTGGAGTTTACCTGGAGAGAGTTCCGGGGGTCAACGCCCCCGCGGCCCGGTCTGAGACCAGGCCTCCTGGTGGATCAGAGCCTGATCAACCAGGCTGTTGCTGCTGGCTGCACGCAAACCAACATACGAGCCACAGCCCGGCTGATCCGGAACTGACTTTAGGTGCTTGTCCAGTGCCAGCTTGAAGACTGCCAGGGGTCTGTTGGTAATCCCCCTTATGTGTGCTGGGAGGCAGTTGAACAGTCTTGGGCCCCTGACACTTATTGTATGGTCTCTTAACGTGCTAGTGACACCCCTGCTTTTCATTGGGGGGATGGTGCATCGTCTGCCAAGTCTTTTGCTTTCGTAGTGGGTGATTTTCGTGTGCAAGTTCGGTACTAGTCCCTCTAGGATTTTCCAGGTGTATATAATCATGTATCTCTCCCTCCTGCGTTCCAGGGAATACAGGTTTAGGAACCTCAAGCGCTCCCAATAATTGAGGTGTTTTATCTCCGTTATGCGCGCCGTGAAAGTTCTCTGTACATTTTCTAGGTCGGCAATTTCACCTGCCTTGAAAGGTGCTGTTAGTGTGCAGCAATATTCCAGCCTAGATAGAACAAGTGACCTGAAGAGTGTCATCATGGGCTTGGCCTCCCTAGTTTTGAAGGTTCTCATTATTCATCCTGTCATTTTTCTAGCAGATGCGATTGATACAATGTTATGGTCCTTGAAGGTGAGATCCTCCGACATGATCTCTCCCAGGTCTTTGACGTTGGTGTTTCGCTCTATTTTGTGGCCAGAATTTGTTTTGTACTCTGATGAAGATTTAATTTCCTCATGTTTACCATATCTGAGTAATTGAAATTTCTCATCGTTGAACTTCATATTGTTTTCTGCAGCCCACTGAAAGATTTGGTTGATGTCTGCCTGGAGCTTTGCAGTGTCTGCAATGGAAGACACTGTCATGCAGATTCGGGTGTCATCTGCAAAGGAAGACACGGTGCTGTGGCTGACATCCTTGTCTATGTCGGATATAAGGATGAGGAACAAGATGGGAGCGAGTACTGTGCCTTGTGGAACAGAGCTTTTCACCGTAGCTGCCTCGGACTTTACTCTGTTGACGACTACTCTCTGTGTTCTGTTAGTGAGGAAATTATAGATCCATCGACCGACTTTTCCTGTTATTCCTTTAGCACGCATTTTGTGCGCTATTACGCCATGGTCACACTTGTCGAAGGCTTTTGCAAAGTCTGTATATATTACATCTGCATTCTTTTTGTCTTCTAGTGCATTTAGGACCTTCTCGTAGTGGTCCAATAGTTGAGACAGACAGGAGCGACCTGTTCTAAACCCATGTTGCCCTGGGTTGTGTAACTGATGGGTTTCTAGATGCGTGGTGATCTTGCTTCTTAGGACCCTTTCAAAGTTTTTTATGATATGGGATGTTAGTGCTATTGGTCTGTAGTTCTTTGCTGTTGCTTTACTGCCCCCTTTGTGGAGTGGGGCTATGTCTGTTGTTTTTAGTAACTGTGGGACGACCCCCGTGTCCATGCTCCCTCTCCATAGGATGGAAAAGGCTCGTGATAGGGGCTTCTTGCAGTTCTTGATGAACACAGAGTTCCATGAGTCTGGCCCTGGGGCAGAGTGCATGGGCATGTCATTTATCGCCTGTTCGAAGTCATTTGGCGTCAGGATAACATCGGATAGGCTTGTGTTAATCAAATTTTGTGGCTCTCTCATAAAAAATTCATTTTGATCTTCGACTCTCAGTCTGGTTAGCGGCTTGCTAAAAACTGAGTCATATTGGGAATTGAGTAGCTCACTCATTTCCTTGTTGTAATCTGTGTAGGACCCATCTTGCTTAAGTAGGGGCCCAATACTGGACGTTGTTCTCGATTTTGATTTGGCATAGGAGAAGAAATACTTTGGGTTTCTTTCGATTTCATTTATGGCTTTTAGTTCTTCCCGCGATTCCTGACTCCTAAAGGATTCTTTTAGCTTAAGTTCAATGCTTGCTATTTCTCTGTCCAGTGTCTCCCTACGCATTTCAGATATATTGACCTCTTTTAGCCGCTCTGTTATTCTTTTCCGTCGCCTGTAAAGGGAGCGCCTGTCTCTTTCTGTTTTACATCTACTCCTCCTTTTTCTTAGAGGAATAAGCCTTGTGCATACATCGAGTGCTACCGAGTTAATCTGTTCTAGGCATAAGTTGGGGTCTGTGTTGCTTAGTATATCTTCCCAGCTTATATCGGTTAGGACTTGGTTTACTTGGTCCCACTTTGTTTTTGTTATTGAAGTTGAATTTGGTGAATGCTCCCTCGTGACTAATCTCATTATGTCGGTCTGGGGCTCCGCGCATACATGACTGAACCTCAATTATGTTGTGATCTGAGTATATTGTTTTTGATATGGTGATATTTCTTATCAGATCATCATTGTTAGTGAAGATGAGGTCTAGTGTATTCTCCAGTCTAGTAGGCTCTATTATTTGCTGGTTTAAATTGAATTTTGTGCAGAGATTTAAAAGCTCGCGTGAGTGTGAGTTTTCATCAGAGCTGCCTCCTGGTGTTATT